>NW_020954598.1:3809695-3820672 GCF_900497805.2 Vombatus ursinus | reverse complement strand
GAGAGAGAGAGAGAGAGAGAGAGAGAGAGAGAGAGAGAGAGAGAGAGAGAGAGACTATCCTTGCTATTCAATCATTGTTAAGTACCCCCTAGAATGTCCTTGTCACACAACTCCCTCTTGGTCACTGTTAGAGTAAGACAAGTGTTTTGGTCAGGAAGAGTGTAAGTGTGTGTGTGAGTCTGTGTCTGTGTGTGTATGTGTGTGTCTGTGTCTGTGTATTGCGATCTAAAAAGAAAATAAATTACAAATGCAAAAAATAGCTCGCCCCATAACTAGTGGGTGAGGGACCATCATTCCTGGATCCTAAGTTCCAATAGCCAGACTGGAAGACACAATGGTGAAACCTCTTAGCCTGGGAGATGAGAGCCATGGAAAAGGGGCAACTATGTGGCCCCAAGGGAGGGGAATACTGTACCGCAAGGCCCAAGAGATGGCAGGAGCTTTGGCACTGTGGTGGAAGAATAATGGGTGGGGGGGATCATAGTATGGGGAAAAGAGCCCTGGTTCTGGCATCAGAGGAAATCTCCTGGTTCCTCTGAACTGCCTTTGAACTAAGCTCAAATCCCACTTCTGAGGCTAAGTACCTGTGTGAACTCAGGCAAATCTTTTCACCTCAATGAGCTGCAGTTTCTTCATCTTTAAAATGAGGGGTTGGCCTAATGGCCTCTGGGGTCGATTCCAGCTCCACAGCTCTCAGTCTCTGAATTCTGAAAGGTTCAGGATCCAAAAGAGAGAAGAGGGACCGTCTGGACAGCACCTCCTGGGGAGAAGTAGGAGTTGCTGAATGGCCCCCAGCTTTGTGTAGAGAAGAGAGCAAGTGTACAGCCTGGTGCCAAAGGAACAACAAGGTCTTTGGTAGCAAAAACCTGCTCCAGTATTTGGAATGTGGAGCTCTCATGAAAATAAGGTTGACTTTCTGGCAATATCAAACACCAAAATCCTTTTGGGGGTCCCTGAATTATTATACCCCAATATTACCTTGGGGTAATATAAAATGCTGAAGACTTGTGTAGCTCCCTATGAAATGCTCAGTGGAAGGAAAGGTTTAATATCAAGTCTGATTCCCTTCTAGGGTAGGAAGACCAAACCACAAAGTATAGCACTATATATCTGGAGAGGTGCATCATCCCTAGAGGAAGGTATGACTTAGAGAAGAGGAAAGGAAAATTGTCATGACTGTTTATGGACCAGCATCCATCCTTTATGTTGTTGTGTATTTTCTGCGGGTTCAAATAAAAGCTGTCCTCCATCTAAAATGTGTTGCTAGCTGAATGTTTGTGTCAGAGCTGGAGGTCTTTTACCGATATCTATAGTGATCAAGACAATATATTGCTATTCTCAGAGGAAACTCTAAGAGCATTGGTCAAATTCAGTGCTTTTTCAGATACCTCTGGAATCGAACCAAGTCTCTTTTGTAAGCCCAGAGCTTAAGCAAAAGGCTACAGCAAAATGGCAGATTCTTACACTTTAAACAGCTGCCCCTTGAAAATCAGGGAGCTAAGTCCTGGAAGTTGCCCATCGTTAAAAGGCAAGAAGAAAAGGAGAATCCAGAGAAAGGGACAAGGTGTATGAGATCCTGGAGAGAAGTTTTTTAAAAGGTCAAAATTCATGTTAAAAAATAAAATAAGGTTCCTTTTATTACATGAAGTTTAAAAACAGTGATGGGACTGGAATGTAAGTCAAAGAAATGGATGAAGGAAACACATATTTAGACTGGGGGGAAAAAACAATTAGGAGAAAACATGCTATCTCTGAATATTTGCAGGTTTGTTATGAGGAAGAGAAAGTAGTCTTATTTTGTATGTCTCTAGAGAGCGGAAAGAGGGCCAATAGGTGGAAGCTATAGGGAGACAGATTTTGGTTCAATATAGCAAAAAACCCATGAGTCCATGCTAAGCCAAAATGGAAAATACTACCTCACCTGTTTACTGCAAATGTGCAAGTGGAGAGTGGACGAGCCCACTGAAGATGCTAAATATGAAATTCCTATATGGGACAAGAGCTTGGGCTAGTTCAAGTCCCTGCATCCTATAAGATTTAGTTCTATGAGTCTATGGAATACAGTGGAAGTAGGACAGCGGTACAAACCTTGTAACAGAACGATGAAAAAGGATGAAAAAAACTATTGTAAGAAGTGGTAACTTATGTGTAATGGTCCTACCGATTTGTTTTTCTTGTGGATTGACATGTTCATTCACAAACATCTATTTCTGAAAACACACAACGTATTTCTCACCTGGATTGTCTCCAGTGAAGGCTATCACTTTACATTTGGAGTTGAACCCATAACGTTGAACATGATAAGAAGAAATAGGTCCCTGGGCAAAAAAATAAAACAAAGTCAATCCATCAATCACAGAGTATTATTGTCATAATTTTGCAGATGAATAAACAGATCAGAAAGGCTTAGTGATTAGCCCATGGTCAAAGAACTAGTAAGTTGGAGATGCTGGATTTGAACAAAGATCTCTTCTAACTATGTCTAGTTTAGTTAGTTATGTCTCTATTACATCATGTTTATTTTAAAAGAATCTCTCAATTTCATAGCTGTTATCATTTTCATCAGTATAGTCAGTGTATGTATTATTGTTCTGATTCAGATTTTAAAATTTTTAAATAATTTAATATTCCACATTTCTTTGCATTTATCATTTTTATGGTACAATAATATTTGTGATTAAAAAACACAAATCCTTTAGCCATTCTTTAGGTGCTAGACACATGGATTATTTATCCCCTCCCTCCTTTTTTTCTTTTTTCTTTTTGCTATTTTGAATGAATCTAAGAAGTGGCTATGAAAATAGAGATGAACTTGAAGTTACAAAGACCTGACTTAGAGTCCTACCTCTGATGTATGCTGGTTGTGTGACCCTGGGCAAGGCACTTAACTTCTCATTGACAGCCACCTAAAAATTCTCTAAGACTATAAGTTTCAGAGTAAATGTTGATTATGTAGAGATAAAAATTATAGATCCAGTACAAAATAATAATACTAATTTATTATGAAAATTTGAATACTGATGGGTATTTTCCTCTTTTAATAAAATCTTTAGATACAGTCCTAGTAGTGGGATCACTAGGACAAAGCTATGAATGGCATTCATTAATCAAAAGAGTTTATTTCCTACCAAATGAACCATTCTTCCTCATCCCACCCCAAATAATAGCAGCAATCATCTGGAAACCAGTTTCCTAACATCTTTTCATTACTAGTTTGTTGAGTCAGTTACAGAGATATGAAGCTATAGATATGAATATTTCATATATAATATATTTAAACAAGTAAAGAAAAACATTACTCCAATATTCCTCAACCTAAATTCTTTAAGTAAGTAAGCAACTGTGAGTTGATGGCCAAAGCAATGATTGTTACCTTCCCTAGATCATCAGCCATGAGATCCTTCAACTTGGCCAATATGCTTTGAAATTTCCCTGAGAATTTCTCTGAAATATGCTAACATCCCAAGAAAGCAAAAATTAAAAACATGCCTTTAAAAATTAATAGCATATAGCAGCAGGTGGTTACTGCTGAAAAGAAATTGAACATGTCTGAAAGCAATGTACAGAAATGAATTTTAAAATGAGGGAAAATTAAACACATACCCAGTTTTTCACGTATCAAAAAAGTAATCCACCCTTAGAGAAGATGTAGGGGTGGGGGAGGGGGACACTAGAAATTTTTTTTTAATAAAATTCAAAAAGTTTCCATATATGAGGTGTTCCTGATGGAAAAGGGTTTTTTTTAAGGGTTTGTTTCCTTTGTTGTAAGTTTTATGACTTTCTTTTTCCAATTCAAGTTGGGGCAAATCATGTGTACAAAAGGGTGCTACCAGCCTCTTTGTGATGCCCAGGCAAGCCTCCAGTCAGTAAGGCACAACTGAGACAGTTGGGAGGGGAAGATTCAGGAATGAAAGATTCACTACAGTCTACTCTGTAGAGGCAGAGTGTTGTTTGTAGTGGAACATGTACTGGAATATAAGACCAAGAGTCTTTCCCCATTAGAAAAATGCTCAAAGGGTAGGAACTAACAATTTTCAAAAGAAGAAATTCAAACTATCAATAACTATATGAAAAAATGCTCCAAATTACTTTAAAAAAAGTAAATTAAAATAACTCTGAAATTTCATTTCATACCCAACAAATTGGCAAAGATGATAAAAAAAGAAAAAAAGCATTCAATGTTAAAGGGGCTGTGGGGGACAAAAATAACAATAACCTGATAGCAGAGCTGTGAACTGGTCCAACCATTGTGAAAAACAATTTGGAATCATGCAAGAAAAATAACTAAATTGCTTACATCTTCTGTCTCAATGATATCATTAATAAACACATACCCTAAAGAAGTCAAAGACAGAGGAAAAAGTCATATCCGTCGAAATATCCACAAAAGTACTTTTTTGTGGTAGCAAAAAAAAAATTGGTTACAAAGAGGTACCTATAGATTGAGGAATAACCTAATGGAGTTGTGTAAATATAATGAAATATGATCATGCCTTGAGAAATAGCAAATTAGGAGAAAGGCAGAAAAACTCAAGAAGATTTCATGAACAGAGTGAAGAACCAAGAGAAGATATATGATTACAAAATAAAAGAAGATAACACAAAAAGATCAAATTCTAAGTTGATGTAATAAAATATCTTGATTCCAGAGGACTAAAGATGAAATATCTTCCCCTACTCTTGGTACTGAGGTGGGGGACCACAAGAAGCCTCAAAGAAACTTTTTTTAAAGTATGCTTTGGACTTATCATTTTGTAAAGCAATTTAGAACTATGTCCCTAAAGTTACCAAACTGTGCATAACCAGTAATACCACTACTAGATGTATACCCTAAAGAGTTCAAAGAAACAGGAAAAGGGCCCATTTATATAAAAACATACTATTTTCATAGTGGCAGAGAATTGGAAAACAAGGGAGTGCCCATCAAATGGGGAATGGCTGAATGAGCTATGATATATTTATTTGATAGAATACTGTAGTGCTGTAAGAAATACTGCTGCTCCTGCTGCTAATAATAGCTAGCATTTTAAAGTTTGCAAAGTAGTTTACATATGTTATTTCATTTAATCCTCACTACCTGGTGAGGTAGTTCTATTATTATCCCCATTTTATAGATAAGGAAACTGAGGTTGAACGAGGTAAAGTGATTTGCCCAGAGTTACACAGCTAGCAAGTATCAGAGGTAAGATTTGAACTCAGATCTTCCTGACTTCAAGTCCAGTGCTCTATCCCCTGCACTACCAAACAAAGGAGATGGTTTCAAAGAAATATGGGGAGACTAGTATGAACTGATGCAGAATTAGGTGAACAATTTATATAATAACGTCAGTATTATAGAGACAATTTTGAAAGACAAGAATTCTGATCGACACAATGACCAACCACAATTCCAGAGAACTTGAGATGAAACACATTGCCCACCTGCTGATAGAGAGCTGATGGACCCAGGGTACAAAATGAGACTTTTTTTTTAACATGGCCGAAATGAGAATTTATTTTGCTTGACTATACATATTTCTTAATATGGGTTTTATTTTTCTTGCTTTCTCAACTGGTGGATGGAGCGAGGAGGAATGGAGGTCAGAGAGAATGACAGGGAGAAAGTGCAGCTCTGAAAATTAAATTAAATTTAAAAATAAAAAGGAAGTCTACTTGACCTAAGATAAGGGGATATCTGGGTTCAAAATCTAGTTCTACCAATTATTCTCTATACAACATTTGTCAGGTCACTGAACTTCTCTTTTTGTTGTTGTTCATTTGTTTCAGTTGTGAGTGACTCTTCCCTACTTGTGTGACCTTGAGCAAGTCATATCTTCCCTGAACCTTAAGGGAGTTGTGTGTATGTGTACTCCGTTCAATCATTTTCAGTTATGGCTGACTCTTCATGACCCCATTTGGGATTTTCTTAGTGAAGGTACTGGAGTGGTTTGCCATTTCCTTTTCCAGTTCATTTTATAGATGAGGAAATGAAGGCTATTTACATATCTGTAAAATGGAGTTGATTACATGATCTACCTTACAGGGTTATTGTGGAGAAAGAGCTTTGTAAGTCTTAAAGAGCTATAAAAATAAGAGTTTGTGTCACAACTTTATTTTTTTCCTTTCACTATGATGTCTAACAAGGTAGCCTTGTTTCCTTTCAGCAGAAGAGCTCACTTCCCCTATTTCACTGAGAATATCAAAACTGTGATGAACTCCCTCTTTCCCCCTATTCCACAACAAAAACCCCTTCAATACTCTCTTCATTTGATCTAATTTCTGAAGAGGAAATGGACCTTCTCCATGCCAAGACCAGTCCTTTGTGCCCTGAATCTCATCTTTTTTCATCTTTTCCAAGAGTTTGCTCTTGATAATCATCCTGTCCCCCACCCCCTTTCATCTTCAACTTTTCCTTATCTATTGGCTCCTTCTCTGCTACCCACAAATAAGCCCAAATGTCTCCATGCATTTATACACAGACATATGTATGTATGTCCTAAGTATGTATGTATGTATGTAAAATACCCCTTCTGGGATAACCACCTCCAACTTCACTCACCTTTGCCAGCTGGGTTCTCATAAGGTAGATAGGTTCTAGTGTACCTCGTGGGTTGCCACTCCTAAAACTAGATAGCTCAGGATACCCCAGCAATGTACTTTCTATTAACAGTCAATTAATGTAACTAGTCTGTCCTAAAATGGCATAGAAAGAATAAAAAAAGTATTTCCCCTCCCCCATAAACCTGGGGCGTATTCTTCTACAGACACCAAAAAAAGCATCTGTGGGAAGAATGGGCACAAACTAAGAGCACAATTGTAGCAAAACAAATATGTAGGGAACCCCCAAGATGACTTATAACTCCAGTATTGCCAGCCCTTGGTGTCTTTCTCTCATAGAGTCCTCTCTGTAGTCCCACTCTCAATTGCTAAGGCTAGGTCTCTTTTGAGTCCAGACCTGGCTCACTTCTCTTTGAATTGATAAATCTGACTTTTCTCAGTCCTCATCCTTCTTAACTATAGTTTCTGACACTGTTGAGCATACAACTGGATACCCTTAGGTTCTATGACCCTGCTCTTTTCTTGGTTTTTTTCATACTGATTTGACTGCCCATTCTCAGGCTTCTGTGTTGGATCATCAGCTAATCTTCCTAATTATCACCTCCATCATCACCTCCTACTCATGAGTATTACACACAGCTTTACCCTGGGTTCTCTTTCTCCTCTTTTTATACCCTATCTCTTGATATCATTAGTTCCCATGGATTCAATGATCATCTCTATGTAGATAACTTGAGCATCCTTCTATCCAGCTCTACTCTTTCTCCCTGGAACTCCAGTACTAGACCACCCAAAGCTTGATAGATATCTCTGTCTGGGTATCTCATGATCATTTCAAACTGTTTTCAAAATGGAGTGAAAGAGTGAAAGACCTGTAGTCAGGAAGACAGAGATTCAAATCATGCTTGTAATACATATTAGCTATATGACATAGAGAAGTGACAATCTCCCTGTGGCTGGGTTTATTCATATGTAAAATGAAAATGATAATAACCCAGAGTTGTTGTATCACAGGGATTTATCAAATGAGAAAAAATATAAAGTGCTTTATAAACATTAAAATGCTATGTAAGTATTAATTATTGTAATGAATCACTCCTAAACCTCCTCTTCTTTGACACTTTGTCTTCTTTGATACTTTCCTCTCCCTCTACCTTACCCTCACCTCTATATTCAATCAGTTTCCAAATCTTTTCTTGTACTTCCAAAAGATCTCTTCTATCTGTCCCTTTCTCTCTACTCATACACTTGTTAGTTGAGACCCTCATCACCCTGTCTACTGTAGTAGCCTTCTACTTGCTTTTTCTGTTACAGCCTCTCCACTCTCCAAATTCCTCCTCCATGCCCTACATCGTTATTGTTTATGCTCTCTACTATCAGGGAGGAATCAAAAATTGACTTTTGTGGGGTCCTCAAGTCAGAGGATTCTATCTTCTCCTCCTCTTTTGTTTCTCATATCCCCTATAACACAAGACTAGGCCCACAGTAAACAATAAATGTCCATTGATTTGACTCCCTCATCATTCCTGCTTTTATAAGAATAAATATAATGAGAGATAAAACTAATATTTTCTTTCCCTGACTTTGCCTCAGACCCAGAGGAAGTTTAAAAAAAAAAAAGATGAGCTTTTCCTGGTATCTGGAAGGAATACTTTGCTTCACTCAGCAAAACTCAGAATTACATACCAGAATAAGACATATCTACTGAGGAAATAAATCTTTCCATTTTCAGCTACAAAAAAAAAGTTAAAGAAAGATATCCAGGGGCTATTTTCAAAGACAGAGATTCTTCAGAAGATTGTTTTAGCTTCTCCTTCCCTCCCTCCTCCTCATCACCCAGGCAGGTTATGAGCATGTTGTGATTAAAAGTGCTGTTTTGAAAAAAAAAATCAATTCATTTATATTCCTTTAAGCTGCTGTTCCCATTACTAGCTACATACTGAAGGCGTGTCTTTTTTAGCTTAAAAGTGACTAAACCCTGCTACAGTGAAAAAACATCATTTTCTCCTACCTACAAATAATCACATATGAATCCAGGAATTAAATAGCAATTTGCTATTAAAAATGAACATTTTTGTTAGATAAAAAAATGTAATTTTGTGTTAGGATAGTTTTTTGCACATCTGTCTGGCTCATTGTTGTCCATTAAGAATATGTGTTCCACTCAGTATATCTGACCAAGCATGCAGATGGTCTCTTAATTAATTCTTTGGATTATGATGATTTGAGTTAACTTTTCATATTGGTTTTGAATTTCAGTCTTTTTTCATTTGAAACATTGGTTTTAGTTGTTGAGATATAACTGCATTGCTTTTATATTTTTCATTCTACCAAAAATTCCTTTTAAAATATTTTGTTAATACATTTGTTTTTATATCAGTTTTCTTCTAGATCTACCCTTTGTGCACACCTTACCCATCACCCCATTAATGAGCCTTCCATTGCAACAAGACCAATTTTTAAAAATTACACAAAGCAACTGACACAACGTTCTACCCCCATAGTCCATCACTTCACCAATTAAAGGGGGGGATTTATGCTATTTTTAGAAAAAAAAAACTTTCACAAGATAGGTGCTTTAGTAACTTATTAGTCAATAGGCAAGGTATTAACCCTTCCTGGGCATCAGTTTCCACATCTATAAAATGAGGGGACTGCTCTAGTTGGCCTCTGAGGTCCCCTCTAACTTGACCTACAATCCTATGATCCCAGCAATACTGGTAAGTGACCAAAGTTCATCCCAATCAAAGGTCAAACAAGAAAGTTAATGTAATAATATTGGGAATGCTGGAATGAACCTGATATTTTGTAAAATAATACACAACTTTTTCTCCTCTACAATCACTGTCCATGCTAATATTCTCTTGCTCTGAATTCTTTAAAGCAGAATTTCTCATGTGTTCCCCAGAGCTCTAGTGAGCTACATGATCAGAAAAGGGAATGTTTCTGTAATGAAATTGCAGTTCTATGCACAAGGACTTCAACAATGTAAATGGAAAGAAAATCCATAACAAAACAACCTGGAGAGTGAGACTATAATGACGAAGACTGTCCTCAAAGAAGATACATGAGAAGGCATTTCTCCCCATTCTTTGCAGAGGTTGGGGTCTATGGGTGTGAAACACTGTATATTATGTCAGACTTTTTCAATATTTAGGTTAGTATTTCCTCTTCTTTTCTTTCTTGGTTAAAAGAGACAGTTCAGGGCAGGGAGGAGGACAGAGACATATTTTGGGAAGTATATGTTACGTAAAAAAAAAAGACATCAATAAAAATGTTTTTAAAAGAAAATGTTTAATGCTAGAGGCATTTTCCTCTCTAGAGTATTAGCCAAGAAATTGCATCTGTCTGAAAGGCAGTCTCCACTTTAATCCTCCTCTGATGTCTCATCAAGGTATAGAGATGACACCAAGTTCTCAAAGTCCATGCCGGTGGAATAGAAGCTCTGGCAGGTTTTACCAAGCTAGAAATTATTTTATTAAGGACACATCAACAGATTGGGTCTATTATCCAAGGACCAACTCAGCTAAGTAAAGAGAGGTTCATGACCAGACGACTAGCCATGAAGTGATGAATTCTCTGCCTCTGGTGACCTATGAAATAGATAAAAAATTGAAAAAATGGCTTTGGGCTCTGCACAGCCCAATGACAATGGCACAGTGTTGGAAAGGGGGAAAGAAAGCACTAAGAATCACAAAGTTCCTAGATCAGTTATATACATTAATTTAACTGGTAGCCATTTTAAATGTGAAATCTCAGTCCAATGACCAGTGAATTCATACTCTGCTAGAGGATTGAACCACATCATTATTGACATTCTTCCTATAAATCAACTTTTTTTTGGTTATGGACACAGAACAGTCAGGTAAAGCCTATGGCTTCTTCTCGCAAAAGTGTTTTTAAATGCATAGAATAAAATACCTAGGATTACAAAGGAAACAAGTTACATTAAAGTACAATTATCTTTTTAAAAGGTTTTTTAAAGTTCATCGACCCCAGGTTAAGAACCTCTGCTACAGATAGATGATGGATGATATCCCGATACCTAAGAATCCATCCAACCATGGATGACTAGAGGGTCTTTTCATTGAGACACATGGCAGATCAGCCTTTTAATTCACATAGAAACCAAGTGGATTACAAACATATGGTGCAGAGACTATCAGTTCCATGGATGGAGAAAGGACCTCACCTGTGGTTTCATTAGCATATGGAACTCCAAAGTCAGGAAACTTTCTCTACCAATTCAGTTCAGTACATTCTCTGCAACTTAAATTCTTAGAAAGTTACCCAGAAGGGCAGGTAGGTAGCACAGTGAATAGAATGTGGGCCCTGGAGTCAGGAGGACCTAAGTGCAAATCTGACCTCAGACATTTGACACATACTATCTGTGTGACCCTGGGCAAGTCACTTAACACCGATTGCCTCACCAAAAAAAAA
>NW_020954598.1:3793821-3809685 GCF_900497805.2 Vombatus ursinus | reverse complement strand
AAAAGAAAAAGAAAAAGAAA
The DNA here is from genome assembly GCF_900497805.2 of Vombatus ursinus. NCBI lineage: Eukaryota > Metazoa > Chordata > Mammalia > Diprotodontia > Vombatidae > Vombatus > Vombatus ursinus. Next base: position 3,809,665 of record NW_020954598.1, on the reverse strand, counting down.
AAGAAAAAGAAAAAGAAAAAAGAAAGTTACCCAGAGCAGAGGCAGCAAACAAGCTGCTCATAATCTACAGGAGGCTCACAACACTCAAGTAGCAAACCATATTAAAGTGTAATTGGGAAATATTTAACAAAATAAATAAAAATACAACAAAACATAGATTACATTACATTTTTTAACTAAGTCAGCTTTTGTGTGGCTTGTACAGATCCTTAAGTATGCTTAAGTTGGTGCCTCCCCCACCTCCATTTCTATTTTAGCTTGACCGACACCTAAGTCCAGAGCACTGCAAGGTTGAGTGACCTATCAGGTCACTTGTCTACCATGTTTAGAGGTGGGACTTCAGTTCATGTCTCCCTGGGCTTGGAAGCTGGCTCTCCCTCCACCATGCCATGCTACTTCTCTACTACTACGGGATGGGTAGAACATTAAATTCAGGCATCGATAATATATCTTGAACAGGTATTGCAGAGGAACAATTATCTGGGTCCAGAATTGAATAGGAGAAGGTGTGTGGAATAAATTGCATTTGAAAAACCACATGGTGCCTTCAACAATTCTAAGATTGTCCTTGACACAAAAGTCTGCTTCTTCAACAGCAATATTATCTCAGCGATATTAATTATATGACTGCCAATCACGGCATACTATGATCTCTAAGGAATCTATATCATGGGTGACCTAAAGAGCAGTGGGGAGAGATATATGGTAGGTGTAAGGACACTATAGTATAATAGCAATAATGATTTACACACAAGATATGATATAAAAGATATCATTAAAGACATGCAGATTAGCAAAAGAGGTAGGCCAGTCAGGTAGCAATACAGAGAAATAATGAACAGTACAATTGTTAGACCTGTGTCCATGAAATACTAAAAGATCTAGCAGTTCTCCAGTGTATCAGGTAGATGCTATTTGGAGAATTTATTGAAAGACATGAACAAGATTTACACAGGATAAAAAGTCATGGGTGAGGGTGAGTTGCATTTTGTACCAATGGAAATAAGTATCCAAAATATTCAAGTATCCAAGAGACAAAAGAAGAGGAGGAAGAGGAGGCTTGGGCTGATGAGTCCCAGGGTGGTCTAATTTGACAGGGGAACCAGAAGAAAAGGTACATATGAGACAAAGTCCTTAAGAAAACAAGCACTTGTTGATTCCCAACCTCTGGCAGTGGGTTGGGAATGTTCTGCCCATCTCTTCTGAGCTTTTAAACTCTCTTATAATCTGAATAGAGGCCTGATAATCACCCATTAATCCTGAGCATATGTTGGCCCCACTTCACTATGATGTAGCTAGAGGAACCAAGACAGGCTAAAGATGGGGTGGCATGAAGCGGCTGTTACTCAATTCCTTGCCTTGCTGGGAGCTACAGCTATGACTTGGCTTGGAGTTTTCTTTGCGGGTAGGAAATTTCTGTCTTAGAGTCAGGAAGACGGGTTCAAATCTCACCTCTAAAGTACACTGACTGAGTGACCCTGGGCAAGTCATTTACCTTCCCAATATCCCAAGCAATCCTCCAAGACTCTAAGTTACAGAGTAGGTGATGATATGTATTGGGAGAGGGAGTTTTTTGTTTTATTTTGTTTTTACCAAGAAGTTCCCTATGCCATTGAAATCAAAAGTCTATTTCCCCTTTAAAAAATCACTAAATAACAACAAATAATTAAACACATGAAGTCTAATATGACATGATTATAGTTTTCTAGTTATGTCATGTGTGTATGTTGTGATTCTATTCTGCTGGAGCTCTTCAAAGGCAAGGTCCATGTTCTTCTGTCTCCTCTACTCTGTTCATCTACTGGGCATAGAGAAAGTGCTTAAGAAATAGTTACTTACTACCTGCCCAACATAACAGCATGTTGGATCTGGAGTCAGGAAGATCTGGTTTCAGATCCTGCTTCTGACACTTACTGTCTGTGACCAGGGGCAAAAAACCTTGAGTTAAACATGAGTATGTGAGAGTATTTTATTTTTTTGCACGGACAACCTCTTTGAGTAACAACTCTCATTTAAATTCAACAGACAGTTCTTATAAACTACATTCAGTGATTCTGTTTGGTGCAAAGAAACCCTCAGGGCGTTTAAAGTTCACTAGATAAGATAAAAGTAAATGCATAAATATCTATAATACAAGGCAGAATGTGATAGACACCATGAAGTACAACTTACTATGGAAGTCCAATGTGCCATGGGGAACAATCACAGGAGAAGGGCGTTGGAGAGGGGGAAGGGAAGGAATCAGGGAAAGTTTCACGAAGGAGGTGGCATTTAAGATGGCCCTTAAAGGAAGGGTAGGATTTCAACAAAGATTGAGGGAAGGTACCCCAGGCAGAAGGAACAGCAGGAAACAAACCAAATGAAGCAGTTAGTGTAGGGCACCCTGAAGACCTATTAGGTAAGATAATAAAGTACATGCAGGGAAATAGTAGGAAAGGAAGCTTTAAAAGTAGGTTATGGCCTTATTGTGGAGGGTCTTCGTGCCAGGCTGAGGAGTTAAAATTTAATTTTATAGGCAATGGGGAGCCATGGAAAGTTTTTGAAGGGAGAATGAGCTGAAGGAACTGAACATTTAGAAGGCAATCTGCCAGCAGCTGTGGGCAGGATGGGTTTGTCTCAATGTTACCTCTTAGGATTCTAAATATTTTTTTCTTAATTATGTAATACTTCAGAAAATACAGTGCTATAGTTTTCTCCCTAATTTTCTTCATTTCCTATGGAATTCTTCGGAATTTCACCCAGTCATGTATGAGAAATTTAAAGGAAATTTTATTTAATGACATCTATTTAACTAAAACCATATCTGCATTTACAAACTCTACTGAAAATGGCATTCATAAGCTTTTGATCATTGGGCTGAACACATACCAGTACTGAACTCGAGGGTACTGCCGGTCCAAGTTTCTCCTCTAACTCAGGTGCACATGCATCTAGGCAGGGCTGGGACCAGGATTTTTTACGTATGTGCAATAAATTCATCCCAGAACCTAAGAAGTGAAGTTATGACAATATAAAATAATCACCTTGAAAAGGACATTTTATTAAGCTATGTAGGAGAACAAAAAGCTGTTATAACCTTTGAGACTGAGCTACTTTTTCACTGAACACACAGAACTGACCTTCAAGAATCTAAAACACATATTTTGACCACAGCCAAACCCAGAACAGGGAATTTGCCCAATTCTCAATGCTACCACAAGGAATTTCCTTCTAACTAACCCAAATCCTTCTCAAAACCACCCCCAACAGTGACAGAACTTTCCCCACTCAGACTTGTACAGGAATAGGGACCAGACTTGTGATTTCACTGGTATAAGGAACATCTTAGTAAGGAAACTCTCTCTACCAATGTAGCTTAGCGCCACCTCTGAAACTCGAATCTTGATGAGTTACAGAGAACACTGAGAGGTAACTCAGCAAGGATGTGTTAGAATTAGGACTTGAATTTGAATTTTCTTGGTTTCCAGGCCAGCTCTATTCACAAAGCTTTACTGACCAGTTTTACTCCTTGTATACAAAACCTTTTTATACTCATTTATTTCTATGGTTATATATTACTAAGATACTATCCAATAACAACTCTATTAATTAGGATCTTGTTTAAACTTCTATTAGGAAGGCCAAGATATTCTTTTGAGTAAAGCCAGAAGTGCCCAGGAATAAATCATAATTTTTTTTTAATTTTACAAGTATGTTTGAATTTTTTGTGTTAAATCCAAAACTTAGATTTTTAAAGTTTGTTTGACTTTATGTTTAACTAGTTTGAATGCCAGCTAGATAAAGAAGGGACTAGCTCACAGATGCTTTGGTTTGTGTGATTCATTCTTTATAAACTGTCCATTGTGAAAGAAGGAGAAACATTGGCAGGCAAGGGATAGCGAAAACGACAGAAGTTTGGACCCTCTGTTTAATGGCATAAGGGCACTAACCAGACTGGGGACTATTGAGCAAAATGAGAGAGATGTAACTGATGCTGATTTATTTGACATTCTATATAAATGTCCTAAGCAGTATACAAGTTGTATCCAGGGTTGTTTTTCCCCCCTTAGGTAAAAAAATTAGCTGATTGTCCCATTGTTGACTGCTGAGGGGCTGGGTGCTAGTGGGTAAGGCTGTCTTCTCCACTGTTCTCTTTCCCCACATTTGTATGTTACAGAAAAATCTCCTTTTGGGGGTAGAGTAGTATAGAGCAGTGACTATGAAGTAGGTCTGCCTGGTGGGAAGGGAAAGAGTGCTGCTGAAAAGCTGGTAACACCCACATTCCAAGTGTGGAAGCCACTGAAGAGGGAGTAGTTCTACTTTCCCTTACACAGTGAAGTCTCACACAGATGGTAAATATCAGAGAAGTGGCTTAAATCCTCTAACTCTAAAGAAATCTTTCTTTACAGGAAGGATCCAGGATTACACAAACTGTCTTGAGCTAACACTTACAATCAACTCACAATGTTCTCCCCACTCCTGATTCCACTTTCTTCCTTCACACTCTATAATCCTGGACAACTCACTTAACCCTTCTGAGCTTCAGTTTCCTCATCAGTAAAATAAGGATAATGAAAAAGTAAATAAATAAATAAAAATTAAAAAAAAATAAGGATAATGATGTTGGCAGTACCCACCTCATAGGTTTTTTTGAGGGCCAAATGAGATAATGTTTGTACAGCTAGTACTATCATTTTTATTCTTCAACTAAAATTCTTTTCTTTTGCAGAAATGTGAAGTAAATTTGATCCATGTTCCCTGCTCTTTGGTTTTCTGCCTTTAGGCTAACAGAGAATCCTCTGTTAATTACCTTCTTGTCTCCCCAGAGGGCAGAGGAAAGATTATTCATTAATATGCATCTCAAGTAACTAGCATGTGAGAGTGAGACTTCAGGAACTCACTGCCACCTAGCAAAGCAGGTCACACAAAAATGATTCTCCACTGGCTTAATTTCCAATGCCCTCGATCAACAGCACTAGAGCACCATTCATTTTTGTGTTTTAATTTCCTGCTGTACTGGAAACTCACTTTGCACCTCTCTGTACTCACACAGCTGCTGCAGATTTTGGTCATCAAAATGTCCCTAAGCAATGTTGCTATTTATGCTAGTTGACAGCTCTCAGCCCATGTCTACAATATGATGTGTGTGCACTCTCATCCTGCCCATACTGTTTTCTCTCTCCCATACCAATAGCTGATTTGTCCCAGATTTGTAAGATCTCTGCATTGGAAGGGACACAGGTTTCCTCTATCATAGAGATAACTAATTGTTAGCCAACATTTATTTGAGGTCCTCTAGTGAGAGGATACCCATTATCTATCAAGGTAATGCATTCCACTTTGGGATAGCTATAATTGTTGGGAAGATCTTCTTTATATCTAGCATGCACTGTGACTTCCACCCACTGCATTTAGTTCTGGTCACTAGGGCCAAAAAGTTAGTGCAGGGGTTCTCAGCCTGGGGTCTATGGAATTTTAAATAGTACTTTGATTATGGTATTTCAATATAATTGATTTCCTTTGTAATCTTATGTATTTCATGTATTTAAAATATTGTTCTGAAAAGGAGTCCATAGGCTTCAACCAGACTGCCAAAACACACAGAAAATGCTAAGAACCCCTCACTCTAATTCCTTTCCCCACATGACAGCACTAATGTTGGCTCTCAAGTCTCCCATAAGTATTCTCTTCTCCAATCTAAAGCTCCTTAGTTCTGGTTAAGTGACTTGCTTAAGAGCATTTGGTGTCTAAACTGTCAATAGAACCCAGATCTTCTGTCATTCTAGTCCAGCACTCTGTCCACTACACTCAGCTGTCTCCCAAATAATTTGGACAATATTTTGTTGCTCAATGTAAGGGTTCTAACTTATATTTTTAAAAACAGTATGAAAGTAGAGAGGGCTAGTGAAAATTCAGCCATAATTAAGGTCACTCCTTAGTGAGCGACCTTAGGAGAAAGGGCAGTTTTAAGAGACTGCCCTAAGAGACTGAAAAATGAGATTTTACAATGGGGTTGGAAAGTACTTCTCTCTCTTAACCTTATAGTCCTAGTTACCTTCTCTCTCCATTGCCCTTCAATATGCCAGCTTATTCACCCTGTGTTCAGAGGAGTTACAAGTATTTGTCAGGAATCTTCCTCTTTCCAATAGCAGGTCAAGTGTTTATAAAGTCCTTTCTGGTGATTTCTTAGGACTCCCTTCTATTCAACCCAACACAATAAACACCTAGTAAGCAACTATAACATACATGGAACTGAAATAAAATGAATGGTAATTGCCCTCAAGGAGCTTGGAAAATTCCCAGGGAGTATCATGCTCTTCTTTTAAAGGCAGTGGGGCACAGTAGAAACCAGCAACCAGGTAGGAATTGACACCTGGGTTCTAGTCCTGCCTGTGCCACTAACTAACTTTATTACCTTAACCACAGACCTCTCCAGGCTTCAATTTCCTCATCTGTAAAATGAGAGCATTAGATGATCTCCAAGGGTCCGTCAAACTAAGACTATAATGATGTCTGCAGTTATTTACAAACTGATATTGTGATTTTTTTTCTTCTTCTAGTACTTTCCCAGGTTGAGAAGTTAACCTCACAGATCCGGTATTTCCAGGGTCATTTTGTTTCCCATGGAATTGGGTCATTTCCTTACTTGTCCCTCTGGTGAACAATGACACCATTAAACCAGAATTGGGGTTCTCCTGTCTTAGTTATTATTGGTACTTAAATTAAATCTCTTTTTTTAATCCAGCTAGAGCATTGGGCTCAGTCACCTCCTAGGGTAATGACTTCCCCAGGCTCATTGCCTCCCTGCTTCCAGTGTATTTCTCACGATCAATAAAAGTTAACTGATAATAGTACACGATGGAGGCATTTCCCCTCATTTGTTTCAAGTTGACCATTGATGGCACAGATTCCCTCCCTTCCCCATTCCCACTTTTCTCAAGTTCACATTTCTGGTACCTTGACAAGACTCCTTGTCCAAAGGCCAAGATATAATGGCAAGTAACATTTCAGAAATCATATCAAAGATTACAGAACCATTGAAATGTCTCTGTTATGTTTACACAAAACTCCCAAAAGTCTTGGGAAACCCAAGAATACTTGGGCAAATAAATCTTTTCACTGCCCTAAGTTTTAGTTTTCTAACCTGTAAAATGGGACAATAATGCCTGTCTCATCTACTTTAGAGGATTGCGTTGTGAGGATCCAATGAGATAATGCATGTGAAAGCACAATGAATCTTTATAAATGGAGCTATTTATAGAAATTGTTGCTGTTCCCGGCAGAGGTGGTTAATATATACTATCTGGATGTTCCCCATTCCCATTTTCAGCTGTATATGCCAAGGGAGGGGAAAACTCTCAAAAGCTAAGTCATCTTGTCTCTCCCTCAAAAGAGCAGAGGGAGTGAGCACAGCAGCATTTACCTAGATTAGCAGATGATTTACACACCAAGAGAGAGAATCAGCCAGCCTTGGGAAAAAACACAAGGTCTAAGTCAAGAAACAATGGAGTAGCCTATGATCTTGTCAACTGGTGATCAGTTCTGAGGTCAAAAGCAAGGATTCCAGGAAAGCAAACAGGTCCAGAGGGGTAGGCAGGAGAATGCAGACCAAGTCTCTAGTGTGAATGTGGGGAGTTGTAGGGGTAGAAGGAAAAGAGAGAGCAGGGCCATACAGAACAAGGCAAGGAAAATACTTAGGAGAAAGAAGCACCCTTTTAATGGTGGGGGCATGTTGGCCATGCATGCCCCTGCCCCTCTTAGATGAAGTAAGTATAGTTCTGAGCCAGGACATAAATCATACAGGATTAAATGGTTAACACAGCTCAAAGTGTAATACATTTTGAAATTTTTAAATGTATGGTGATTTAAAATGTATGCCAGGTGGGAAAATCCATATTTAATCAGAACTTTGAGAAATATTAAATTAGATTTTCTGATTCCCATTTTAAAAAAAAGGTATAACCTTTCAAGCTTTTAACTCATCACTGTCTATGTGCTTGGTTTTCTCAAGTCTTTGCTTTCTGTAAACATATGGCTAGAGTTAATGAGACAGCATTCATTTTGGAATAACTCGGACTCTTTACTTCAATTCCTTCCTCTCCTCTCCTCCCTTTTCTCTGGACTCCTAAATACACATTTTATATTTCAGGCTTATTTGACATTAGTTTTAGTTAGTACTTAATAATTTTCATACCATAGCCCCTTCATCTGATGTTGTTGTTCAATTGTATCCAACTCTTCATGACCCTGTGGACCATACAGTACGAGGGGTTTTGTTTGGTTTTGGTTTTTTGGTGGGGTTTGTTGTTTTTTTTTTTAGGCAAAGATACCTAAATGGTTTACCATTTACTTCTCCAGTGGCTTAAGGCAAACAGAGGTTAAATGACTTGCCCAGGGTCACACAACTAGTAAGGGTCTGAGGGTAGATTTGAACTCAGATCTTTCTGACTCCAGACCCAGTACTCTAACCACTGAGCCCATCTAGCTGCCTCTTTCATCTGACATACATATACCCTAATGCCTCTAATAACATTTTTATTAGAGAAATACTATGCCAGTACTAGCACATAGTAGGCACTTACTAAAGGCTTAATATTTTATTCTACCCCTGATAAAGAGGCATCTGGCAATGAAGTGTCAGAATGAACTTTCTAACTCAAGAAGCAATAGTGTTCTTATGGGGAGCTGAGAGAGAGAAAGAGATAGAGACAGAGCGACAGAAACAGAGAGAGAAAGAGAAAGAGAAGGAGAAGGGGGAGAGAGAGAGAGAGAGAGAGAGAGAGAGCATAGGCTGTGTGGTATAACTAGGTAAAAAGTGGAAAATGTCATAGCATCTCAGAATTCTCTAAACAGCATGCCAGTCATTATTTTTCATAAAATAGAGAGGTCGATACTGTGAGGTTAAAAGAATTTCCTTACCATAGTATCTTTCAATGCCACTTGCACTTAAAAAAATTGAGCCCTAGAGAAATTAACCTTAGCCAAGGAGTATGCAAAGATAAAAGGACTATGATGTGTTTCTGTTGAAATGAGAGACTCAGAGGAGACAGTAAAAGGCAAGAAAATCCAAGTCCAGTTTGGTAGTGTTCAATGAAGAGTTAAGAAGAGAAGTTAACAGATGAGTTACAAGAAGAAATCAAATGGTTCTTCTGAGGCTCTTTTCTGGGATCTTTGTCCAGGTTATACTCCTAACCATGGGTACTCCATGTGGCTCTGTTCTGGGCTCTCTTCTCTTCTCCCGGTCTATCCTATTTCATCAGGTGATCTCATCAGCTCCCATAGATTCAATTATCATCTCTATTCTTATGATTCTCAGATCTGCTTAACCAACTCTAACCTCTCTGCTAAAGCCCAGATTCTCATCTCCATCTTCAACTCAACATTTTAAAAACTGAACTCATTATCTTTCCTCCCAAATCCCCTCCCCTATTCCCACACTTTCCTATTACTACCATCCACACAATCACTCTAACAATCTGAGTGTCACCCTTGACTCCTCTATCTCTATGACCTCCAATCCAATCCACTGCCAAGTCCTGTTGATTTTATCTTTGCAACACCTCTGGTACATGCCTTCTTCTCTCCTCTGCTCTCTCCTTGGGGGGGGGGGGGCGGGAATCATCACCTCACACCTAGACAATAGCCTGCTGGTTGATCTCCTTGACTCAAATCTCTCCCCACTCTCATCTATCCTCCACTCAGCTGTAAAATTAATATTCCTAAAGCTCAGGTCCAATATGGCATCCCTGTATTCAATAAACTCTAGTGGTTCCCTATTGCCTCTAAAATCAAATATGGAATCCTCTGACATTCAAGCCCCTCACAGCCTTGCTGCCTTTTCCAGGTTTTTAGCCCTTACTCCTCTACTTACTCTGTAAGGCAGTATCTCTAGCCTCCCTGCTCCACCTCAACCAAAATACTTCATCTCCCAACTCTGGGTATTTCCACTGCCTGTCCCACATGCATTTCTGTGCGTGTGTGTGTGTTTCTCTGGCTTTGCTTAAGTCCCAGATAAAAATTCTCCTTCTATAGGAAGCTTTTCCAGGTTGCCCTTAATACAAGCACCTTCCCTCTGCTGCTGACCTCCAATTTAGCCTGCATGCACCTGGTTTGTACATAATTGTTTACAGGTTGTTGCCCTCATTAAATTGTGAGCTCCTTGAGGGTTGCCTTTCTTTGCATCTTAGCACTTAGCCCAGCGTTTGGCAGCTAGCAGGCTCTTAAACAATGCTTGTTGACTGACTAAAACAGCAGAATTGATTTTAATTTAGGTCATTCTGCCTTCTGGTATAGCTTGGCTGATGAGAGGAGAGTTTTATAGATACTGGCTGAAAAGCTCAGCTAAGAGGCCTGACATTCTTCAGAGAATAGGAAAAGGGGTGTGTAGGGAAGGAGATTGGGGTTGCTAGATACATCATTAGCTTATTTACATTGCTGTTTATTTAGATTACACTTTTCATGACAAAGCATGTCAACCAACTGATAAAAAGGAAGACATTACTGGGAACTCAAGAGTTATGGCTTAGAAAAGATACTCACCCATAAAATGACAGAACCTGGAATAACTCACTAAGGGACCCAGAATGAGGCAGCAGAGAGTGGGGATGGGAGAATCCATGAGCTATGCTATACCTCTTTGGTAACTCCTTAATACTAATTGTCAGTGGAACACGGAAAAAGACCCTGACAGAGTTGGACAAAGAATGAGAAAGATTTGATGACATAAAGGGGTGCAAAAGGTAAGAAGGATTCACGCAGCCTTGGGTCCTAGGGCAATTAAAGGCAATGTGCAGGAAGTAGGTGGCAAGGAGAAGCAAATATACCTACATTGCAAGTTTACCTATGGTCAACTCTGTGTGTGACTAAACATAAAAGAGTGGGAAAAAAAGACAAAATAAAGTATTAGGGACAGGGGTAATAAAAGGAGGAAGAGGAAAGCACAGGAATAATAAAAGCAGAAATTTTTGTTAAATCTTCATTTGCATCCAGGGACAAATACCTTTGTATTCATTTGGCTGAAAATCTAGGAAATACATTCCAGATGTTAAATCCAGTTAATTTACTATCTTACTTTATATAATTGCTTTCTATTCCAAAGTCCTTTTATGTTTCTCTAAATTAAGGGGAACCTCTAATCAGAGCACACATACAATATACTCATAAAAATCAATAGACATAAACATATCTCATATATGAACACATATAATGCAGTAATAGATGAAACAATGGTCATTAGATGGACCACACTGGTGAACAACATACACCAAGCAGTTATATCCCAGGTCAAAATCTGGGATCGGGGGGAGAAATCAGCCTGTATAGTTTTTTTTTTCTTTGTTTGTTTGTTTTGTTTTGTGGATGTGACCCTTTAAAAGACCTGATTCTGAGCTCCTGGATTGGAGGAACAATCAATATGTGTAAATCCTAATTGAAAAAAAATGTCTTTCATTATTTCAAAAGAGAGGCTTAGGAAGTCTGAAAGAGCATGGAATGTCCACCCTGTTTAGGCACCTGGGTGACAGAATGGATAGAGTGCCAGACTTGGCTTCAGGAAGATCTGAGTTCAAATCCAGCCTCAGATATTCAGTAGCTGTGTGACACTGGGCAAATCACTAAATGTCAGCTTCAGTTTCCTCAAACTTATTTATTATCCCCATCAAAATGGGGATTATAAATATCACCTACCTCCCAATATTGTGAGGACAAAATAATTTGTAAAGTGCTTGCTCCAATGCCTGGCACATAGTAGGTGTTTAATAAATGCTCACCCCCTTCCTCTTCCTTCCAGTCATGATTCTGCCTGTGGCTCTCTCCATGGCCTTAAATAATTTATTAGACTGACTTTGCTTGAATTTCTGTTTCAGAGGGAAAGAAATTTTAGTACTATTTACCTATATGAAAGGACCTCTTGAGAACTATGTTAGAGTGAAAAGAAGAGTGTCACAATTCAGTATCTTTATGTTATTCTTCCTTTTAAGAACTGAATTATATAAATTTTATTTAACAAGCATTTACTAAGTACCTACTATGTGCAAGATACTGTATTAAGCATTGGGAATATAGAGATTAAAAATAATAGTCCCTCCCCTCCAGGAACCCACATTCTACTGAGGAAGAAAAGAACAGACATTTAGTAAGCTCCTACTATGTGGGCCAAGTGTTTTACCAATATTATCTCATTTGATGTTCGCAACAACCCCAAGAGGCCATTGCATTCAACAGTTAAGGAAACTGAGGCAAACAGAGGTTAAATGACTTGCCTACTGTCACACAGCTAGTAAATGCATGTGGTCAGATTTGAACTCATGTTTTCCTGACTCCAAGTTCAACACTCTAATCACTGTGCCACCTGGCTGCTTCATACAGGAGGCTATATGATATACATGCAGGTAAGGATAACATAGGGCAGCTAGGTGGTACAGTGGATAGAGCACTGGCCCTGAAGTCAGGAGGACCTAAGTTCAAATCTGACCTCAGACCAAACACTTGACACTTGCTAGCTGTGTGACCCTAGGCAAGTCACTTAACCCCAATTGCCAAAAAGAGAAAAAGAAAAAAAAAGTACATTGAGTCCATGTAGCATCCATTTCCACCGTTACATGTATGATCTCCAGGTTGAGACTCCAACGACTTCATCTTTAACCCTGACATGTCTCCTGAGTTCTAGAATTACATTAATAATGACATGCTGGACATTTCTACTTGGATGTCCTGCTGCCACAGCAAATTCAACATGCGCAAAACTAAATTCACCCTCTTCCTGCCTCTCTACCACCAAGCTCCCTTTACCTTCTATGCTCCCTTCTTTTTGGTTAATAGGTCTAGAATTCTAGTCACAGACTCAAAGTCCTGGAACCATCATTCCATATAATGATGGGATGATCCATCTAGACCTGGAAGGGACCTGAGAAGCCATGTAGTCCAAACCTTTCATTTTGTCTATGAGAAAATGGAGGTACAGGGACTTTAAATAACTTTCCCAAAGTCACACAGGTCATGTACATCATTTTCATATTTAATATGTCACCAAATTGTATCAATTATGACATTGGGAGGTCCTTAACATTAACACCTTCCTTGCCATTCCCATCACTGCAATCATAAGTTAAAGTCTTTATCATCTTACATAAGGATCACTCTAAGAATCCTCTAATTAGTTTCCCTTTGTCTCCAGTCTCCCCCCCAGAGCAATTATCCCAATATCATGGAACCTCAGAGCTGAAATCAGTTTTAGTGGTTATCTAGCCAAATTTGCCACTCAGTGCAAAAATCCCATTACAACTTCCCTAATAGTTGACCATCAAGAAAGTTGTAGAGGAAATTCCTGGAGGAGAGTTCAGCCTCTCTTCAAACCCCTGTGATAGCAAGCAGATGCCTAACTGCTCTAATTGTAGAGAAAGTTCTTCCTTATCCTATGGTGAAATGTCTTCCTCTCTGCAATGATTACTTATTGTGCTTCATTCTAGAGCCACATGCAAGTCTTGCCCCTCTTCTAAATGATAGTCTTCCCAATATTTGAAGATAACTCATAAGATCCAATATTTCAAGCTGGAAGGAACTGCAGAGGCAATCTAGTCCTTCATTTGATAGATGAGGAAACTGACGCTCAAGAGGATTCAGTGATTTGTTCAAGGTCACATAGGCAGTAAGTAGCAGAAGTGAAATTTGGGCATGGACCCTGCCTCCAGAATCAGTGCTTCTTAGCACCTCCTGCCTAAGTATTCTTTTTTTTTTACATATAAGTCTTCCCAAGTCCTTTATTCCTCATGCAACCTAGATTGAAATTTTCCAAGCATTTCTTTTGATAAAATTAGAGTATCATCTTTGAAATAAAAAACCCAAAAAAACCTTTATAAAAGTAAGCAAATGTAAGTAGCTTGAAAGAGCTAGACAATGAATATCTAGTGCTTACATAATGAAATCAGGAAAAAAGACAATTGCTCCTTGGGAATCCCACCTCCAAATTACGGTAATTGAGAAAACAAAGGAAGATAGGCTCTGGACTAATAAGAAGTACTCTAGTAAAAGACAGAAGAGGATTGTTGTTCATCCCTTCATTTTTGAAGAGGATCAATTACATCAGGGGGTGATGTTTTGACTTGCATGTTCATTGAATTTAAGTGAGGCAGAGTTGCACAGTCACCAACCTCACTCTCTCCCAGAATCATCCATGTCCAGTAGTAAGAAAAAAGTAAGGATGACTGGCAATGGTGTGGGATGCAGTGGATGACCTTGGCATCTTCAATGTCTGACCAAGCTCTAAGTGCTCTACAGCATCTGTTTCTGTCACTTTCATGGATGTTGGGACAAACAGTCATAGACTTAATGCTTTTTCAAACAAGGATGCCATGGATGAAGATCATTCAAAACAAAGACAGAGGTGGAGAAAAGAGGGGATATCACAAACTTCACCTTTATCTGAACAGGGGGAGGGGGAAAATGTAATAGAAACAGATTAAATTGATCAAAGGACTGAACTATAATGGGGAGAGGGAGGAAGATAATTTCTGAAGTGAAGGGTAGAATAAGTTTGTTTCAAGAGAAAGAAACTATAGCTACTGAAAGCTGATTTCAAAAAAAGGAGGCAGGGAAAAAAATTTAAAAAGGAGGCAGGGAGGGCAAGATTCAATGATTTGGGTCATGGCTAGGGGGGACAGAAAGGAGGAAACTATGATCAGCCTACTCTAAGACAAATAAACTGCAGGTACCAAATGCTGGTTTCCTTCTTTTTTCCCCTAAAAGGGATGGGAAAGAAATATTATATAAAATATACTGAAGGACAAAATAAATAATCATAACTATGAGTGGGAATAGGATAGATTCATGAAAAAATGGAGGAGAATGACACAATGTATTAGGAAGCAAACAATTTGCCATATATTAGCAATACACTGAAAAATATGAAGATTTGTGTGGAGTTAAAAGGAGTTGGATTAGAGTTTTTATGCCTCAGTTAAATCCAAAAAAGTAGGAGGAGAAAGCATGATTTTAGATTATACAATGGTAAAAATAGATATGGATAGGAGAGAAAAGCAGGAAAACTACATTTTGCTTAAAGGCACCACAGAGAATGAAACAATAGCAAAATTAAATTTATATGCACTAGCTGGGATAGCCTATAAATGCTTAAAGAAAAGCTGATTAAATTCAAAGAAGACCAAGAAAGTAAGAAATAATTACAGATTACTAAATACTTGAGATATAAGCTAACTTAACCAAAAGATAAACAAGAAAGAAGTTAAGGATCTGAACAGATTTTTAGGAAAACTAGGTATGGTAGATCTTTGATAATCATGAATAGGAATCTCAAGAAGTATACATATTTTTCTGCATTATAGGAAAACTTTTAAAGTGATCATAAGAGGGTCTACTCAGCACATCAGCAGCCCATCTTACTCCACAGGAGTTAGCTATGACCTCCAACACCCCAGCAACCATGTTAAAGGGACCCACAGTTGGCACTGATCTTGGTACCGCTTACTCCTATGTGGGAGTCTTCCAACATGGGAAAGTGAGGATCACCCTTTGACCCAGCAATGGCACTTCTGGGGCTGTATCCCAAAGAGATCATAAAAATGGGAGGAGGACCCACATGTACAAAGGTGTTTTTGGCAGCTCTTTCTGGGGTGGCAGGGAGTTGGAAATTAAGGGGATCGGTTGGGGAGTGGCTGAACAAGTTGTGGTGTATGAATGTAAGGGAATACCATTGTGCTGTAAGAAATAATGAGCAAGCGGACTTCAGGAAAACCTGGAAAGACTTGTATGGATTGATGCTGAGTGAAGGGAGCAGAACCAGGAGAACATTGTACACAGTAACAGCTCCATTGTGTGATGACTAACTTTGATAGACTTACCACTTCTCAGT
>NW_020954598.1:3793596-3793711 GCF_900497805.2 Vombatus ursinus | reverse complement strand
AGTCTCATGATGGGAAATGCTATCCACATCCAGAGAAAGAACTATGGAGTTTGAATACAGAACAAAGCATACAATTTGCTCTTTTTTTTCCTTTCTTCTGTTTTGTTTTATTTCT
>NW_020954598.1:3793440-3793506 GCF_900497805.2 Vombatus ursinus | reverse complement strand
TCTTTCTTGTGGTTCCTCCTATTAGTTCTTATTCTTCTTTACAACATGACTAATGTGAAAAATATC
>NW_020954598.1:3763291-3793308 GCF_900497805.2 Vombatus ursinus | reverse complement strand
TAATAGGAATGTATATGTAGAGCCTATATCAGATTGCACACTGTCTTGAGGAAGGAGGTGAGGAGGGAGGGGGAGAATATTTAAAACTCAAAACCTTATGGAAGTAATTGTTGAAAACTAAAAATTAATTAATTAATTAATTGAAATAATAATTTTTTTAAAATGAAGATCACTGCTAATGAATAAGGAAACAGGAACACTCCAAGCTACATCTCCTTCACCAACACAGAACATTTAATTGGTGATGCTAAAAGAATCAAGTTTCAATGAACTCTATCAACATAGTCTTTGATGCCAAACATCTAATTGGTTGCATTCCACATAGCTTTCCAAAAATTGAAGGACTCAAAATTTGTAGCCAAGGCAGTAGCAGTTGAAAAGTAACATTTAAGCCATTGGATAAATCTGGGCATTCTGAATTCTACAATGTGTGCAGAGGGAAAGAAGTGAACACATTGTACTTTACCAGTACTGTAAACAAGTGGAAATGCAATTATTGTGCCAGGGAATAAAGTTTTTTTTAATGGAACCATGAAAAATTGACCACAAGACAAAAAGAACCCATAAACAAATGCAGAGAATTAGACATATTAAATATATCCTTTAAAGACTATGACATAGTAAAAATTATTATCAATAAAGAAAATAGGAAGAACAACACTGACTTAAAAGAAGACTAATCAACCTAATCCTAAATCATGAGTCTATATAAAAATAGAAACAATAATTATGTTAAAGACATAGTCAACAATTAGATAATATATCAAAATTTGTGAGATGCAACTAAGAAAAGCCATGAAGGATTTTTAAAAATTTTAACATTATTAATAGTGAGAGAGAGACCAATGAATTAAGCATGTAACTTAAAAAGAAAACCAGAACTTTAAAAAAATAACATCTGAATATACACAAAAGTAGAAAATTTGAAAATCAAGGAAGAGCTAAACAAAACTGTTAAGAAACTTATTGATTGCTTTAAAAGGATTGATTTTTTAAATATATTAATAAACTCAATAAATTAGCTAACTTGATTTTCTAAGAGAGGAAAACCAAATTATCAAAATCAAAATGAGAGAAGAGAATTCACAATGAATAAAGAACTAAATAAAAATGATCAGAACCTACTACATGCAATCACAGACCAATAAAATTGAAAACTTAAATAGAATAGATATTTACAAAAATGTAACCTATATGAACAAAAATGTAACCTATATGAAACCTACATGAACAAATATAAGCAAAAACCTATACGAAATAAGAAAATCAGGTTAACTATAAATGAAATTTTAGAGAAGTTAACCTGGTCCAGATTGTTTTACAAATTAATGTTATCAAATGCTTAAAGAACAAGGAATGCCTTCTACAACGTAGCAGGTGTCCATTGCAGGGTCACCTAGCAGGTGATCCTCCAGCCTTAGCTTGAAGACGTCCAGTGCTGAGAAATCTATTATCTTCTGAGGCAGCCCATTCCATTTTTGGGTAACTATTTTTGAAGAAGTATTTCCTTACTACCAGGCTAAAATTGCCTCATTACAATTTCTATCCATTGCTTTTAGTTGCACCATCTCTTGTCAAACAGAAGGGGGAAAAAATCTAATACCTATCTCAAGTAACATCCTTCTAATAATTAAAAACAGCTATCATGTGCCCCCATAAGATTTCTTTTTTCCATGTAAAACATTGCCAGTTCTTTCAGTCAATCCTCAAATGACTTGATGTCCAATTCCTTCACCATCCTGATTGTTCTCCATTAGATGCTCTTAGTTTATCAGAGTCCTTCCTAAAAGATGGTGCCAGAACTGAATATAGCACTCCAGATGTGATCTGACCAGGGCAGAGATCAAGGGAACAATCCCCTCCCTCATCTGTGACACAATGGATCTCTTAATGCAACCTAAGATTGCATTAACTTTTATGGTCACCATAGCAAACATGAAAACCTTTCCACAAGTTTCCACAAGTAGAAGACAACCAAAGAAGAGATTTGAACCCAGACCTCATAATTCTAATATCACTGTCCTTTACACTAAATATTCATCTTCTTGCCTATTATGTAACTGTGGGTCCAAAATAATTCTTCTTTTCTTTCTCTTTCATCCTAGTCACAAATCTCTCAAGTTTTTGTTTAGGAGTTTTTGTTTTATGTTGTTTTGGTTTTTTTTATTTCCTTCTTATATTAGTCCTTACTTCCTGTCAAAGAACCCTTGATGTTCTCTAATAAAGCAGGTAAAGATACATTCCTTAAGCCTTTTTTTCTCATGTCTTCTTGCAAGGATGTCAGCTGACCCTTCCAGGATATCTAACTGGTAATCATCTCAGGTAAGAAAATAAGTACACAGTGATAGCACAAACCAGCAGGTCACTGACATGCACTTTTTGTCTCTATATCTTGTAATTCTAGATGAACTAACAATCTATCTTTGCTCCTTCTGGAAACTTTCACAGAAAATGCCTGTTTCTGGGCCTATTTCCCAGTGCTCCCAGGAAGGCTGATAGCAGCACTGGCCCCACTCTCTCCTGCCCCATGATGCTTGACCTCCTAAGCTGCAGCTGAGTAGGAACAATCAGCCAAGTGTCAAGCACTGCCTCATAAAACATTCACATACCACACCTAATGAAATCCTGCATAAGCCTCCCAGGCACTCATTCCACACAGTAATAAACAGGAGAAACAGGAATCTAATGAGAAGAGTCCCTGCTAGTCCCCTTACTCACTGGCTCACACCTGTTTCTATGCCCCTCCCTGCCATACCTGGTTGTGTTACAATTTCATAAGCTTGACTCGGTGCATTATTTAAATGTTAGGTGGAGGAATAGAATGAATAATCTTTATGCAGGTATAAATGCTTTATAACATTGAAAAATTAGGACCTGAGGTTATAATATTTCATTATTTCAATATTAAAATGCTAGCAGTATGAGTAATATTGTTGAATAAATCAATGAGTATGTGAATGAGCTAATGAATGAAAAAGGCATTTATAAAACACTTACCGTATCCTAGGTTGTGTGGCTAAGGGCTGGTGATACAAGTATACACAAGCACGATGGTCCCTGACCTCAAGTAGGTTACATTATAGTGGGGAAAGATTAAACACAGAAAAGGGAGAGAGAAAGCAGTGATGGAAATATATATAGGGTGGTATCATTTGGAAATGATGAGGCATTGGGTGTGGTGGCCTGGTTCCAGGCAAGAGAACATGAAAACTCACTGCCCAGGGTCCCAGGAGCAGAATCCAAGTTCCAGTGGGAGGCAGATGAGGAGGAGGTAGGCAGTATGGTTTAGAAATAGCAGCAAAATGGCATGGAAGCAAGATAAGGCAAAAGCACACACATCTGACACCATGAGGATCTCAGCAGCAGATTCTGTCTTTCTGTCAACCATCCATGGAGCTTCCTGGTTTTGTTGTTAATTTGACATGAGTACCAATGCCAAGCTTGAGTTGTCTGTGTGTAGCTCCCTTGCTATATGATCAGCCCACCTCCCTTTCTGGTCATATATGGCCTTGATAAGCCCCTTTATGGCCCCCCCTGGAATATGTTAGCATCAGCAATATGTTATAACCTACTTCCACCAGCATATATCTTTCTACTATCTTTGGAGTTGCCTGCAACTGTGATTCTTATGAGATTATAGTGATTAACAAGAGAATATTGAAGTTAGAAAGATGCACTTTTGCATAAGGGAGACCTTTGGAATCATTAAGAGTGCTATACAGGGGCAGCTAGGTGGCCCAGTGAACAGAGCACCAGCCCTGGATTCAGGAGGACCTGAGTTCAAATCTGGTCTCAGACGCATAACGCTTACTAACTGTATGACCCTGGGCAAGTCACTTAACCCCCATTGCCCAACCAAAATAATAATAATAATTTAAAAAAAGAGTGCTATACAATTTTCCAAATGTGACACAGCTCGCTATTTTGTTGTTATTCAGTCATGTCTGACTTGTTATGACCCCACTGGGGGTTTTCTTGGCCGAGATACTGGGGTGGTTTGCCATTTCCTTCTCCAGCCCATTTTACAGATAATGAAACTGAAGAAAACAGAGTTAAGTGACTTGCCCAGGGTCACGCAGCTCATAAGTGTCTGAGGCGGGATTTGAACTCGGATTTTCCTGACTCCAGGCCTGGCATTCTATCCACTGTACCACCTAGCTGCCCAGCTTGCTCTTTTCCTTCTATTCAATTCTAGAACCAACTCTTTATCAAACAGTGGTCCTTCTTCAAGAAAAATATTCTGATGAACTAACTTAATGGGCTACTATCCAATTTTATGTCTTAATATGGGAAACGTATTTTTAAATCAACTTCATTTTTACCAAAATGATTAGTTAAGTCAAATACTTTTGAATGACTATGGAATTCATTGAAGAGATTTGGTCATTTTCTGGGGTTTGATGCAATTAGAACAGTGAAATCTGGAAACAGTGAAAATCTGGAAATTGGAGATCCTAGAAATCTCCATGGTTTCTATATTCTCTTCTAATTCTGTTCAGGGCTTTATCACTGTAGTACACAGCTTAAGACAGCCTGTTCCCCTATTTGATGGCTCCTTTGAAGTTTCTACTCAGAAGATCCTTAACCAAAGTTATCTTTGAGTTTCCATCTGCTACAGCATCTTCTATAACTTTAACATATGCATTTGTCACCTTGTTTAAAAAGAAACTTTAAAGGTGCATTTTCCCTACTAAATTGGCATTCTTTTTCCAATCACCTAATGATATCCACAGAAAGATTTTCTATTCTCTATACCCCTCAGTCAGTTACAATACTATGAAGATGTGGTCCACTAGAGCAAACAGTGATCTCATAAGCTCCTCTGGGTTCAATTATCTTCACTATTCAGATGATTCCTATAGCCATGTCTCCAGCTCTAATCTCTCTGCTGAAATATGCATCTCATGCATCTCCAATTGCCTCTTGGACATCTCAAATTGGCTGTCCCATATGTATTTAAAATTCAACATGCCCAAACAAAAACTCATTATCTTTCTTCCCCAAATGTCCCTAATTCCAAATTTCCATATCACTATCAAGGAAACCATCCTTGGAGTCACCCAGGTCTACAGATCATCATCCTTGACTGTTTAATTAGACTCACTCCACTTAGCCAGTCTGTTACCAATTCTTATCATTTCTACTTTTCACAACTTCTCTGGAACATATCAACATCTTTTCACTCATACAGCTACCATCTTCATTCAGGCCTTCATTACCTCTTGCCTGTGATATTGCAATAACCTTTTTAATTGGTCTCCCTGCCTCAAATCTCTCCCCATTCCAAAACATCACCCAAAGGGGTTTTCCTAAAGCATAGGGTTAACCATGTCACCACCCTCAAGCTCTGGTCAAGAAGCCCCAGGAGCTCCCTATTGCCCCAAATTCAAATATATACTCTTCTGTTTGGCATTTAAAGTTCTTCATAACTTGGCCCCTTCCTACTTTTCCAACCTTTCATCTTACTTCCCTCCATACACTCTACAATCCAGCCATACTGGCCTATTTAAAATCCTTCAGACAACTGGATACTCCATCACATCTTTGCATTGCCTGTCTCCCATGTCTGGAATCATCTATCCCCTCACCTCCTCTTCTTCATTTCCCTGGCTTCCTTCAAGACTCAGTTTAAATCCCACTTTCTCTATAAGGCCGTTCAGATTACCTTCATCTACATATCTTCTGCAAACCTAGTTATTTACATGTTGTCTCCCCAACTGGAATATACTGCCAGGTTCCTATTAGAGAATAATGAATCCTCTGAAGTGGTCCCATGTATTTGAATTCACACTATTCAAAGTTATCATTATGTAAAATATAGTAATTGGTTCCAGCCCAATGGAACTATGCAGTGGGAATTCAAATAATGAGACTACTTCAGGGGACTCATTATTCTCACTAATTAGGACCTAGTTGTAC
This sequence comes from Vombatus ursinus, assembly GCF_900497805.2. NCBI lineage: Eukaryota > Metazoa > Chordata > Mammalia > Diprotodontia > Vombatidae > Vombatus > Vombatus ursinus. Next base: position 3,787,389 of record NW_020954598.1, on the reverse strand, counting down.
CCTTCCGGGTAGGGGTTATTTTTTACCTTTCTTTGTATCCCTAGCACTTAGCATAGCACCTGGTTCACTCTAAGGACTTAATAAGTGCTGGTTGGCTGACAGACTGACTCGTTGCTGATATTTTAACAATTGCCTTTCTGCTTTTTGTGAAAGGACCCTCTAGGATCTTTTTTGCTTTATTCTTCTGTGTGTGTGTGTGTGTGTGTGTGTGTGTGTGTATAATTTAAAAATAATATATTCATATACATGTGTATGTATCTATATATATACATACATACATACATAAAAATACACACACATATTTTTTTTAATCAATTCTTGATTGCCTTTAAAATTGTATTATTTCCAGCATGAATGCCTTATTGATGTTTGTGGTCAAGCCCAGCTACTCTTTGTCTGCTGAAACATCAACACCATTTCTTCACATAATAAATGTAGAACATTATCATATAATATTATAAATATTACATATTATGAATATAGGACATCCTGAGGTGTTAGGAGCCCAAAGCAGCTCCACAATGAGACTGGAAGATGATAGGAAGACTGGCAGGTCATCTCTGCTTTCTACCTACTTGTACAATATTAAAAATATAATAAGAAATAAGATAAAGGTAGAATATCTGCCTTGAGTGCTGATTGAATGAGATGCACTATATTTAATAGAGAGGTAATGTGGTGTGGTAAAAGGAGCCCCATACTCAGAATTAATTGAGACTTGGGTTTGAATCTTAGCTCCAAACTCACTAGTTATATAATCCTATATGATCCTTTATCGTTTATTTTACCTCTACAAGTGTCAGCTCTTTCAGCTGTAAAATTGGGAGATATAATATTTGTATCATTTATCTCTTAAAGTTGTTGTATATAATTTAAAAAAGAATTCATTGTTACCATTATTATTATTGCTATAGTTAACCATGGAAAATGTGAAATTAAGAAAATTACTTAACGGTTAAAAAGATAACTTTTTTATTGAGAAAAAAAATGTGGGATGGAGGTAATTTAGCCTGAGTTACGTAGATAATTGCTTCTATTTCTTTGTATGTTGTGGTCAGAATCAACCTATTTCCCTATAAACACAGGAGACATACTCCCAGAATAGGAAGTTCCACCAAAATGAAGAAAGATCTCAGAAAGCCAATAAGAGGGTATGATCAAACTTAGCAGATTTTGGGCTAATAGCAAGCCGTGACTTTCATGGCTCAAAATGGAAACTAGACACCTTTTTGGTTTCCTTTTCCTCTGCCACAGAAATGATATAACTTCTATTCCAGATGTTGTTCTTTGATATTGCATATAACTTAATCCAAGTTATCTCTGAGCACTCTGAAGTCAAAATAAATCAGGCCCAATTCAATTTACAACAGCACAGCCTTTTAAATGAAAGAGCAGTCACAGGAAAATTGATATTAATTTTTGGCTTATTACCCAACAAGACTGTCTGAAATAAAGTGATAAAACAAAGATAAAAGAACACCACCTTCCTTGAAAGGAGAAGGAACCTTTTAGATACTTATCTTGAAGTCCTCTGAGGAGCATTAATAGAGAAACAGAGAGAGAACTGGAATGACCAAAATAATAACTTATATTTATGTAACCACCAGGTCAAAGCTCTTTATCTATTTAATCTCATTTGAGTTTCGTAACAACGCTATGAAACAGACAGTCCAGATATAAGCATATCATGCAACCACACACATAGTAAGGACCAGAGCTGCGAGTCCAACCATGCATGCTGCAAAGAATTGAGTGCTGAATCTAGAATTCCAAGCCATGAGTTCAAATCCAAGAGCCACCCCCGTGACAGGGAGTAAGCTATTTAACCTGTCTGTGCCTCAGGTTCCAAGGAAACAATCTGTTATTGTTCAGTTATTGTTCAGTCATATCCAACTCTTCATGACCCCATTTGGGGTTTTCTTGGCAAAGGCACTTGGAGTGGTTTGCCATTTCCTTCTCCAGCTCATTTTACAGATGAGGAAACTGAGGCAAACAGGGTTAAATGACTTGCCTAGGGTCACACAGCTAGGAAGTGTCTGAGGCCAGACTTCCTGAGGTCTTCCTGACTCCAGACCCAGCATTCTAACCACTGCACCATCTAGCTACCCAAGGACTTTGGTAGCATTTATACAATGCTTTAAATACATGATTTTGTTTATTTTATTATTAATGTGGCAATAATAATAACTGGCATTTGTGTAGTGCTTTAAGGTTTGCAAACCACTTTACAAATATTGTCTAATTTTATCCTTACAACAGCCCTAAGGGGTAGATGCTTTTATTATCCCCACTTTACAGATGATAAAACTGAAGCCGACAGAGGTTAAGCAGCTTGCCTAGGGTCACAAAGCTAGTAAGTGTCTGGGTAGGATTTGAACTCAGGCTCAGGTCTTCCTAAATCCAGATCCAGCACTCTGTCCATTGCACCAATTAGTTGCATAATATGGTTAATTAATTTTATAGTTTTTTCTAATATTAAATCAACCCTGACATGTTGTTAAAGACTCTTTGCTCATTTTTTAAAAAAATTTTTGCATCTGTGTTCATTAGATATTAATTTAAAGTTTTCTTTCTCTGTCTTGATTCTTCCTGGTTTATATATCCAAACCATATCTTTGTCATAGAAGGAATTTGGTAAGATCCCTTCTTTTGCTATTTTTGCAAATAATTTATGTAATATTGGGATTAATTATTCTTAGAATGCTTGGTAGAATTCTTTTAATCTATCTGGTCCTGGAAGGTTTTTTCCCCGCTTTGGAAGCTCATTTGTGGCTTGTTCAAAGTCTTTCTCTGAAATTGGGTTGCTTAAATTCTCTATTATTTGTTGTGTTAATTTAGGTATTTGATTTTCTAAAATTGCTTCAAGCCTAGAATGGATCCACCCATGGCAGAAGTTCCAAACTTTACTTGTCCAATACAAATAGAAGAACGAGATGAGGTCTCTATAAGAGGCGGCACTTGAACTGAACTTGGAAGGAGATTAGGGGCTTGAAGAGATGATGGAGATGGAGAGTGTTCTGGGCATGAGAGACATCCAATGCAAAAGCACAGAGAGTGTTGTGCAAGGGAGCCATAAGCAAGTCAGTTTGGCTGGAATGTTGAGTGTGTGACAGGGAGCATCGAGAGAATAAGTCAGAAAAGGTGAGTGGGAGCCAGATTCTCTACGTGATCAGGTATCCACGGAAAACCCAGAGGGTTAGTCTGTTTGAACCAAGCCCATGAAAGTAATAGGAGCAGATGGGTAGGGCTTGAGGACAGAGTTAACAGCTCAGAGATTGAGCCTACCCCAAGGAAGGATTATTCACAAACATATGTATGTATGTACATGTGTATGCATGCATAAGTGCATTTGCACACATGTATATGCATTGTATATGTGTATATATTGTGTGTGCATTGTGTATGTATATAGATGTATGTGTATAAATGTGTATGCACAAATAATTTTGTAACTTCCTGTAGTTCCATTTAGCAGCACATGATTAGGAATACAGGAATAATCCAATACTGGGGTTTTATGAGGTGTGATCAGTGATAGGATAAGGGAATCATACATACATCTACATACATACTTGCATATAGTAAATATACCACACACGTGGTATATTAATGAAAAATCTTCAACAGGTCCAGCAATGCTAAAGTGAACAAAGTTAGAGATCTCCTCAAAGTCCCCAGAACGTAGCTCCTGGATTCTCCCAAACCCTCAGAATAATTCAGTATATGATGAATATATTTTATTTACGCTTTTTCAATACTCTGCTTTTGCTGAGATCCTTTGTTTCCTTATCCTGAAATGCCCCTTGCCTCTCATCCCCTATCTTTCTAAGTCTGACCCATTCTTCAAGATCCAGTTTAAATGTAAACTTCTCTATGAAGCCTTTCTTGATTATTTCTAAACTTCTATTGCACTTACTATACAGACTGTTTAAGGAAAGCTTACTTATAACTTTCCAGCAAAGAATGGTTAAAAATGATCTGGGATAGGTGATTTACTGTGAAGGAACACTTGTTACTAGTGAGATTTGTGATCTGGAGCAAGCCATTTTACTTTTCTGGGCCTCAGTTTCCTTATTTGGAAATCATGGTTGTATGGCTCATCTCCCACACTCAACCATAATCTCCTCAAGGAAAGTTTTATCTCTGTAGCCTCAGTGTCTAGAATGGTGGCTTGTGCATGATAATAAATAGTGAAAAAATAGCTATTGAATGAATGAACACATGAATAATTGTCTCCTATATCTGAGGAGCCACGAGGCATGCTGAGAGAGGAAAAGAGGGAATAAGCATTTGTATAGCACCTACTATGTGCCAGACACTGTGCTAAGCACTTTACAAATATTATCTCTTTGGAATCTCACATCCTTATGAGGTAAATGCTGTCATTATTTCCATTTACAATTGAGGAAACTGAAGCTGAGGTTAAATGACTTGCCCAGGATCACACAGCTGTGTCTGAGGTTGGTTTGAACTCCACTCTTCCTGATTCCAGACCCAGCACTCTATCCACTGTGCCACCTGGCTGCCTGTAGAGAGCCAACTAGGAAAGCAGCTAGCACAGTACACAAGATTGGAACCTTCTCAATTAGACGATAAGCCTCTTTAAGGCAGAAGCTATCTTTTATACCTTTTCCCTAACCACCAACACCTCTCACAGAGCCTTGCACATAGCAGACATTCAGTAAATATTTTCCCCCCTCACTGCTGATTAATAATTTACAGCATGTACAAGTACATTCAATTCAACAAACATTTATTAAGCACCGATTCTGTTCAAAGCACTGTGCCAGACACGGGAGAGATAAAAAGCTTAGATAAGACAAAGCCTCTGCCTGCTCAGATCTGACAGCAAACTTGACTTTGATTCCTGGTGAAATTCTAAAATGTTCAATTTTTAAAATGCTTAATGAACAACTAGAAAATGAAACAATGATCACAATGGGCAAACATAGCTTTAACAAGAAAAGGTCATGCCAGACAAACCTTATTTCCTTTTTTGACAAGCTTAATAAACTGATCTGTCAGAGGAATGCTGTTAAGACTTTCACTAGATTTTGGCAAAGCATTTGATAAAGCATCACATGCTATTCTTATGGAAAAGATGGAGTGTTGTGGGTTAGATGAATAGGATAGTTAGATGGGTACAGAACTAGCTGACTGTTCAGATTTAAGAAATGGTCATTAATGTTGGTACGTCAGCTTGGAAGAAGATCTCCCGCATAGTGGCCAAGATGCAGGATTGGCCCTGTGCTGTTTAGCATTTTAAACAATGATTTAGCCCCTAAAGGGATAGAAGGCATGCTTATCAGATTTACAGATGACGAAAAGCAAGGAAGGATAGCTAACACACTAGATGACAGAAAGAAGATCCAGAAAGATTTTGACAGGCTAGAACAACAGGTTAGATCTAAAAAGATGAAATGTAATAGAAGTAAGTGTCAAAACAATCAATTTCACAAATACAAGATGAGAGAGTCATGGTTTGATAGCTGGTTGTCTGAAAAAAAGATCTGGGTGGAGGTAGTTAATGTAATACAAGCTCAATATGAGTTATCAGTGTGATATGGCAGCTAAAAAAAGCAACACCATCTTGGGCTAAATTAATTGAGTCATAGCTTCTAGGAATAAGGATGCAATAGTTCTTCCATACTCTGTCTGGGTCACCTTGCTCATCAATGATAATACTATGATTGTATAGGATACATTTCTCTGTATCTTCTTTCTTGTCCTCTCTTGCCCCTTCCCTTCTTACTTATTTAAAAACAGGTACCCCCCAGAAGAAACTCAGGTTAGACTCTAGGGCAAATTATTTGGGGCTTGTCTCATGTTTGCTCTGTCCCCCCAACTCCAGTATGAACTAAAAACACAGTACAGCTAGAGAGATGGGCAACTCCCTGGTCTCCAATGTAACATAGAAGCCCAGAGTCTCAGAGTTGGAAGAGAAATCAGAGTGCATCCAACCCAAGATATATCTATACAAGAATTCCCTCCACATCCTCCCAGATAAATGGGAATCCCACCTTGGCTCAAAGACCTGTAGTAAAGAGAAACCTTCTACCTTCCAAAGCAGCCTACTCCATCAGGGACATCTCCAACCAAGTACACTTCCTATTTTATATGGCAAGCTTTTAAATACTTGAATGCAGCCATCATGTCCACTCTGACATGATGTTCTCTGGGCCAAACACCTCTAGTTCCTTCAGTCAATCATGATCTTGAGGCCCTTCTCTATCCTGGTTTTCCTCTTATGTCCCCTGGCCACCTAATCAATGTCCTTCCTAAAATGCAGCACCAGACCTGAATGCAACATTTCTTCCCCGTGTGATCTGATCAGGGCATAATACAGCCTTCAGTGTGGGTAGCAATGAGTGTAGCATGAGATACTGAACCACCCACATAAAATTAGCACTTGAAAAAACTTCGAGCTTGTATATTGGAAATACAAGAGGATTATGAATTTAAATACTTCCATCCTTCCAAAACAATCAGATATAAACTACAACAAAAAACTATAAGAAGTCTACATATTAGTGGTGGCCACCTAATCTACCAAGGCTTCCGACACGCTATTACACAGACATCCTTGTACCCATAAAATAAGACACGTGAATGCCATAATATATAACACATATGTAGTCTGAGCATACAAAGCATACTTAACACATGCAATACAGCACAAAACATACATTCCCACAGACAATAGACTCACTTACCATCACTGTAATCAATGGGTGTATAGGATCCAAGGAAAAGGGAAGCTGCAAAGCTACTAACCAAAGCGATTCTCTGTAAGAGAAACAGCACAATGAAGGGTGACTCATCACCAGACCTAACCTTGAGCAAGTGAACATTTTCTTTTCTTTTCAAGCAAACATTTTAAAAAACATCATTCAAACGTGAAGGACCTAAAATTACCAAGTGCCACCTTTGACCCCTTAGCAAAAATCCCAAGCGATGCCAGCCCTTAGTCTTATGGATGAGAACACTTCAAGGCATATCAAACAGCAGACAAGGGAGTCCTGGGAGGAAAACCAGTAAGGTCTTTGAAGCTTGGAAAGACACCAATCCCTTCAGTTTCCTGACTTTATCACGCTGCCAAGTTCAATTAAAACAAGTTATTGAGAAAGGGAAGGTGATTTTCCTATCAGGTTCCATCTCTCAATGGCTGTTGGCTCTCCTGTTTCACAACATCTCTCCTCTGTGCAACCCGCTTTAAATCTGGTAATGAGAGACTTCTAGGGACACAGGATGAACATCCACTAAATTCATAGCAAACACTTTGCACAGGCTGTCATCTGTGCGTAGAAGGTGCTCTCTCTTTGCCTTAACCTTTTAGGACCCCTGGTTTCCTTCGAGATTCAGCTCAGAAGCCACCTTCTTTTTTTTTCCTTTTTTTTTTTGGCTATTTAATGGGTTAAGTGACTTGCCCAGGGTCACACAGCTAGTAAGTGTTATGTGTCTGAGGTCGAATTTGAACTCAGGTCCTCCTGAATCCAGGGCCGGTGCTCTATCCACTGCACCACTTAGCTGCCCCTGGAAGTCACCTTCTTTAGGAAGCTTTTCCTAGGCTCCCCAGGTGTTGGCACCTTCCCTCTGAGACTACCTTTCATCTATTCCAGATGTGTCCTGCCTATAGCAATCAATTTCCTCATTGCTTCCCCCATTAGAATGTAAACTTCTTGAGGGCAGGAACTTATATTTGTTTTTTTTTCCCTTGTATCCCCAGGGATTAGGACAGAGACTAGAGCAGAACAAGTACTTAACAAATCCTGATTGAGACAAAATTCACACTATCACTTCTATGGAATTTCTAAAGAAATAACAATCTCTCTATCTATCTATCTATCTATCTCCATCTCTCTGTCTGTCTCTGTCTCTGTCTCTGTCTCTGTCTCTGTCTCTCTCTCTCTCTCTCTCACACACACACACACACACACGCACAAAACTCCTTTATTTCAAATGCTGGTGTAATGACTTTCTATGCTATATGGTCCTATGAGGATGCTCAGATTTGTGACAGACAGTAGTATTCCTTCCCTTTACTCCCCACAAAGCCCACCTCAGCTCTCGACACAGAATTTAGAAGGTTTGGCACCTTTTCCCAAAGCATAAGTTACCAACTAATTCAGAAGAGCAGTCTGTCATCCTGAATAGTTAAATAATAAACTCTATGTTAATTTTGAAGATTAAAAAGGCACTTTGGTTTGAAATGAGCTAATCATTTTATAATTATGACTTAGAGATCAAAATAACTAGGAAATGTGTTGAGCTGATTCATATGCAACTTTTAAGTGCCTGATTTTAGCTACTGCAGGTCTAGCAGTTTAGCTGGGCTTCTGGCTCTGTCTACACCACAGTGAGGAAGGGTGTGGATAAGGTTTTTGGAGATTCAAGACATAGTTTCTTTCAAGCTTTCAATGAAGAGCTAACTGAGATGGCCCTATTCAGTGGGAAGGGAAAGGAAAGGAAAGAAGAGGAGAAGAGAGGACAGGAGAGGAGAGGAGAGGACAGGACAGGACAGGTGAGGAGAAGAGAGGACAGGAAAGGAGAGGAGAAGAAAGGAGAGGACAGGAGAGGAGAGGACAGGAGAGGAGAGGACAGGAGAGAAAAGAAAAGGAATGAGGAAAGGGGAAAGGAAAGAGGAAAGGGGAAAGGAAAAGGAAAGGAGAATTTATTAAGAGCCTACTATGAGCCAGGCAAATTGGCTTTAAAAATATTACCTCATTTTGTCTTTTCAATAATCCTAGGAAATAGTGCTAATATTATCCCCATTTTACCTCTGAGGAAACCAAGGCCAACAGAGGTTAATTGATTTGTTCAAAGTGATACAGCTAGTGAGTGTCTGAAGCCAGATTTGAATTCAAGTCCTTCCTGACTCTAGATCCAGCCCGGTATTTACTGTGCCACCTAACTGCCTCATGCTGGGCATTGATGGGTCATTCATAAGAATAAGTAACATGAATGAAGACTAAACGGCACATTGGAAAAATGGCTGGATTTGGAAATGACCTGGATGTGAATCTCTGCTCTGCCACTTACTACCTGTATGACTCTGAGCAAAGGGGTTTCTGGGCCTCAGTTTCTTCATCCCTGAAATGAAGGAGTTAGACTAGATCAGAAACTGTTCACTTTTTTGTTCATGGGCCCCCCTGGAGTTCAGGTGAAGCATTTGGATCCCTTTTTAGAATAATTTTTTTCATTTCAGAAATAATTTTAAATGTATAAAACAAAATACATTACAAAAGAAATTACAAAAACAACCCCAGTTATATCAAAATAAAGAGGTCATTTTTTTTCTCATCCAAGTTCTTAGACCCACTGAAATCAATCCATGGACCTTTTGGAGGGTCCATGGAGCCCAGATTAAGAACCCCTCCAGGGTCTCTTCAAGCTCTTTAGCTATGATGATATGATAATATATAAAGAACAGGACCCCAGATCTCCAGATCTGGTATTGTCACAACTGCCCTGCTCTGCGTAACAAAGCCAACACCTATGATGGGTGAAGAAGAGTATGCTGGATTTGGAAGAGTTCAAGTATGGGTCTTCCATGACCTTGATGGTGACATCCATGTCTATGCCACAGAATTGTTAGGATCAAGTGAGGTCATGTCTACAAAACTGCTCTGTAATCATAATCATAAACATAAGTGCAAAATGTTGTTGAATTTTACACCTTCTCTAGTCTACTTTGCCACACAACATAAAAAGTCAATTCTTTGAGGACAGGGGGATGTTTCCTTTTTCGTCTGTGTATCCCCAGATCCCAGCCCGGCACTAAATAGTAACTGCTTTAACAATGCTTGTGGAAATGAAGAAAAGTTATACAGAGGATGTGCTATTAGCCACTAAATAGCATTTTCATTTTTGCAAGTGACTATTTTTAGCACCTATGTTTGGCATGCATTTTTTTCTAAAGATAAATAGGACAGAAGGGTTTTCATTAGTGCCTTTCAATAAAAGACATGGATGTTGAACCAACCTCGGTTTGTGAGTAGGCATCGGGATTCTCCTTGAAAATCTTTGCTATCTGGTTTCCTGTAAAACGCTGAGAAAGAAATGCAAGTGTTTAGAAGAGAAGAGTCAATAATCATTAACTCTATGTAATGAGTTCAGTCCAATGCACTCTTGATGCTTAATTTGTCTGATGTGCAATGGAAACTGGCCCCCAGCAGATAATTGACACTAAGCAGACAGTCATGCATGCTCCTGTGATGGAAAAAGGAAGACTGAGAATGAGCATCACGTTTCGCAATGCATACCTCAGAAATGACAGTTCTATGGAATGAATCACACTTACTACCTGCCCCAAACCCAAGACAGTTCAGTGGCTGTCTCTGATTCCTGAAAAGAGCCTTACCAACCAACATATGTGGCTCAGTAGAATGGTGAAGGGATATCATCAATCCAAAGATAACCATAGCACCTTCTTAAAAATTATTTTTCCCCAGTTACATGTACAGACAATTTTTAACCTTCATTTTTTAAAAATTTTAAGTTCCAAATTTTTTCTTTCTCTCCCTCACCACCCTCCTCCCTGAGACAGTAAGCAATTTGATATAGGCTATACATGTTCAATCATGCAAAACATATTACCATATTAGTCATGTTGTGAAAGAAGATACAGACCCAAAGGGAAAAAATATGCAAAAAAATGCAGAAAGCACAGCACCTTTTTAAGACACAGATTCTCAGTCCTACAGGTATTCAAACATAAGTTACTTAACCTGTTTTAAAGAAGTGCCAATTCCTTCGAGGAAGAATAAACAAGACTTCCTCAGATGCTTAAAGAGAGTTTGTGATAACCTAGCTGAACCAGAGCATGCATTCTGTTTAACAAGGAGACACTGCCATACTTATGGACACAAAAAAAGGGGTAGCCCCTCTACCCACAAAAATAAATTAACTTGTGTCAGCTAGGTGGTATAATAAATAGAGGGCTAGACCTGGAGTCAGGAAGACCTGAGTTCAAATCCAGTCTCAGATACTTACTAGCTGGCTGTATCACTCTGGGCAAGTCACTTAACCTCTGTCAGCCTCAGTTTCCTTGTCTGTAAAATAGGAATAGTAATAGCACTTCCCTCAAAGAGTTTTCATAAGGATCAAATGGGAACATGTGTATAGCTTTTTGCAAACCTTAAAGAACTACATAAATGTTAACTATTACAAAAGAACAGAAAGCTGGCTAATCTAGAAATATAAAGAGAAGTGTGTTCTTATCTCCTCAGGCTTTGCAAATTAAAGGCCCAGTGTTAAACTGACAGAAACAAAGAAGGAGCAGAGTATCCCCCAAAAAGACTTCATGTGGTCCAGTGGAAAGAACACTGGCTCTGTAGTGAGAGGACCTGAATTTACATTCCACCTCTGATGCTTTCCACCTGACTGATCCTGAGTATTCCATATACATTTGTACATACATGCAAGCCTGTATATGGATATTAGATATGTATATATGTATAAATTTCCCCCAGTTACATGTTAAAAAACTTTTTTTAAAGTTTTGAGTTCCAAATTCTATTCTTCTTTGCCTCTTCTCCTGAGATGGTAAGCAATCCAGTACAGGTTATACAATGTCATGAGCATTCCATTTAACCTCAACCTCAGTTTTCTCAACTATAAAATGGTAGGGTTGACATAGACTAGGTGACCTTTGAAATCTCTACATGTCTGAGTCTATGAACCATAGCTTCCTATCAGCAAGTCGAGATACTCTAGGTAATCTGCAGAGTAATCTCCAGGTGACCACCTCCTTACTAGCACTGCTCTGAGTAAACAGTTTAGTGCCTACAAAGGAACTGGACACCTTAATTGAATTTGGGAGTTCTATTTAAAAAACAGCATTTGCCTTCAGAGTTTCCTAAACATCCCTCAATGGGGCTAGGCAGGAGCACTTATATCCTGAGTATCCTGGCAGGGATCTTGGCTGAGGTTGTTTACTTCTAGGGTATCCTAAACATCATCAGAGGTCTAGGTAAGGGAGCATTTATACTGGGGTCATTGGTTAGTGACTAGAACTTATTGATTAACAGGAATGGTAAATACAAACAAAGCAGCTATCTATACAGGGATTCAATGGTCACATAAATGCATTCAAGTGGGGCCATCTCCAGTCATCCTTATCTACATCTTGCCACTGGACCCAGGTGGCTCTGGAGGAGAAGTGAGGCTGGTGACTTTGCACAGCCCTCCCTCACTTAAATCCAATTCACTTGCAAGTCATGGCATTACCTTCCTGATGTCATGGTCATCTTTGAGAACAAAAGACAAACAATAACCGCAGCAATCAATAAATATTTATTAAGTAACTACCTACTATGTGCCAGGTACTATGCTATGCACTGAGGTTACAAAAAATGGCAAAAGACAGTCCTTACCCTCAAGGAGCTTGCAATCCAAAATGAAAGACAACATACAAACAAACCTATACAAGTCAAGCTATATATAAGATAAATAGGAAATAATTAAAAGAAGGAAGGCACTAGAATTAAGAGGGGTTGGGGAAGGCTTGCTGTAGAATATAGGATTTTAGTTGGGACTTAAAGGAAGCCAGGGAGATCAGTTGTTAGAGCAGAAGAGGGAGAGCATTCCAAGTATGGGGGACAGCCACAGGAAATGCCCAGAGATGCTAGATAGGAGTGTCTTATTCATGGAGCAGACAGGAGGGCAGTGTCACTGGATTGAAAAGTATGTGTTGGGGAGTAAGGTCTAAGAAGATTGGAAAGGTAGGAGGCAGCTAGGTAATGGGATTTGAATGCCAAGTAGAGCATTTTATACTCTCTTCTGCAGGCAATAGGGAGCCACGGAAGTTTATTCAGTAGGAGAGTGATATGAGTGCACCTGTGCTTTAGGATTATCACTTCAGTAGATGAATGGAGGACACTTTCAAATTGGGAGAGACTTGAGACAGGCAGACCCACCAGCAGGCCATTATAATCATCCAGGTATAAGGTGATAAGGGTCTGTACTATGGTAGGAGCATTGTCAGAGGAGAGACGGGGGCATATTTAAGAGATGATGCAAAGGTGAAGTTGGCAGGCCTTGGCAACAACTTGAATATGGAAGATGAGGGATAGTGTAGAAGAGTCAAGGACAACCCCTAGATTGAGAGCCTGAGGGACTGGGAGGATGGTGTTGCCCTCTCCAGTAATAGGGAAGGTAGGAGTGGAGGGATGGGGATTTGGGGGAAAAGAAAATAAGTTCAGTTTTGTTGAGTTAAGATGTCTACTAGACATCCAGTTCAAGATGTCAGAAAGGCAGTTGGAAATTCGAGATTGTAGGTCAGCATAGAGATTGAGGCAGGATAGGTGGATTTGAGAATCATCAGCATAGAAATGGAAATTAAACTCATGGGAGCTGATGAGACCACCAAACGAAATAGTATGGAGGAAGAAGAGAAGAGGATCCAGGCAGAACCATGAGGGATACCTCTGGTTACAGGGTGTGATGTGGAGGTGGATCCAGCAAAGGAGACAGAGAAGGTAGGAGCAGTCAGAGAGGTAGGAGGGAAACCAGGAGAGAATGGTGTCTCAAAAAACCAGAGAGAAGGGAGTATCAAGGAGGAGACAGTGATCAACAGTGCCAAAGGCTGCAGAGAGGTCAAGGAGAATGAGGATGGAGAAAAGGCCATTGGATTTGGCAACTGGGATCAATAGCAACTTTGGAGGGAACACTTTTAGTGAATGATAATGTCATAAGCCAGATTGTAAGGCGTTAAGATAAGAGTGAGAGGAGAGAAAGTGGAGGTACCTATTGTAGACAGCCTTTTTCTAGGAGTTTAGCTACAAAGGGCAGAAGAGATATAGGATGATAGTAAGCAGGGATCAAATATGGGTTTTTTCAGGATGGGGGAGACATGGGCTTGCTTATAGGCAGTAGGAAAGGAGCCAGGAGAAGGGGAAAGACTGAAAATAAGTGAAAGAGTGGTGATGACAGAGGGGGCAATCAGGTGGAGGAATGGCATTGCTTGAACAAGGAGAGGGGTTAGTCTTGGTAAGGAGTAAGGCCACTTCATCGTGTGAGATGGGGTGAAGGAGCAGAGAATGGCAGAAGATACCTGAGTGATAGGAGATGAGGAATAGGGGACAAGAGGAAAGTTCACAGCAAATTTTACAGATTTTTTCCTATAAAGTATAAGGCAAAGTTCTCAGCTGAGAGAGTGGGGGAAGAGAGCACCACCGGAGGTATGAGGAGAGATGAAAAGGGCCATTGTGGAGAGTGGTTGATATGGGAGTTGATATGGGAGATATAGTAGGATTGCCTAGCAGTAGTGAGGGCCCAGTTGAGGCTACTCTACATAAATTTATAGTGGACCCTGGGGTATTCACCACCTTCATTCAGTAACATGTGTGTAGGAGCAAAGGCAACAAATGGTAAGAGTGATCCAAGGCTAAGAGTTGGATGGACATAATTGGTGATGTGAGAAGGGGGCTAGGGACCCGAGAGAGGAGGACAGTATAGAGTTGAATTGGTTCACCAAGGAGTAGAGATGTGGAGAAGAGGAAAGAAAGGCTAGCACAGTGGAGATGGCCTGGAAGAGAATTGAGGGGTCAATTAGAGGTCACAGTATGCATGAAAAATAGGATTTTGTAAGGCAGAGGAAGAGGTGAAAAGCCAATAGACTATGGTTGGACAAGAGGATTTCAGAATTCATGAATATAGAGGGGGAATATTCATGGGTGAAGGTAAGATCAAGGGCATGGCCGTCTCTGTGTATAGCTGAGGTGGAGTGGATGAGTAGTAGCTCATGGAAAGTGAATAGGTTGAGGAACTGAATGGTTAGGGTACATGAGAAAGATCATATGTATTTTGAAGGCCCCTAGGTTGAGGGCAAAAGTAGGGTAGGAGAGGAAAATTGTAAGCCTGGTATCAGACTCATTGAAGAAGGAAAAGGAGTGAACTGGGAATCTGTAGATAACAACTATCAGGATTTTGATTAGGTGATAGCTATGAACAGCATGAACCTCAAAGAAAGAGAAGTTAACAACTGATGGAGGAAAGGAGAACCTGGAAGTGACAATGGGGAACAAGGAGTATTCTGAAGCTCCTACTTTCAACCAGTGAGCCGAGGAGAATGAGTAAAGGTGCAGCCAATACCTGGAAAGGGTGGCAAGGGATGCTGTGTCATCAAAGTGAAGATGTGTGCTTAGGGGCTCCTCAGAGATCACAAAACAGCGAATGAGGGCCACTAACGATAATAGCTGAAGTCCATATAGCACCTACTGTGTGCCAGGAGCTTAGTAAATATATCATTTGATCCTCACAACAACCCTGTGAGTTAGGCACTATTATTATCCCCATTTTACAATGGAGGAAATAGGCAAACAGAAGTTAAGAGGCAGACAGAGGTTAAATGACTTGCCCAGCATCACACAATTGGTAAATATCTGAGGTTGGATTTGAACTCAGGTCTTCTTGCCTGCAGGCCCAGTATACCATCCACCACACCACCTAGCTCCCTAAGAGCTACAGCAGAAGGGAATGAATAAACCTTCTTCCTAGACAGCTAAGAATTTAAAGGGCCAGGGCTCAAAGTGTTGGGTGATAATAAGCAATATACAATGTGACCCGGAAGAAGCCAGTTTTCTCATCTGTTAAAAAGTGGTGGTTGGGCTAGGTGTTCACTAAGGTCCCTATCAGCTCTAGGATCCCACGTCCCTCTGATATTTTTTGCTCTTTGCAGACCCAAATGATGAGCCTCTTTGTACTGATGGCAAATAGAACTGGCATCCTCCCTTCCTTTGGCAGTGTTCTATTCCTACTAACCTTCTTTCACTTGTTTTGACATCCCCCTGCTCCTAAGGTCATTGATCCACATTGATCCATTGATCCCCATAAGGCCATTGATTACTGATCCTAAGGTCATAGGAGCCACTTATAGAGACCAGTCTGTCACCATGCCATGCTGTGCCTACCTCATAGGCCCGGGACCCAGTGATATCACTGAGATTCTGGGCTCCTTTAACAGCCTTCTCCAAGTTGCAGCATTCCAATGTGGTGCTAGAGTCCATCCAGATGGGGCAGTCAGAGAGTGAGAAAGAGGACTGAAGAAAAAGAAACCACAAATGAAATGATTGTGACAATTAGATCAAAGGTACAAGTCTTTTGAAGGAAACCATCTCAGTAAGGGTGTCTGTCAACAATTAGATAAAAGGCCTGGGCCATTTCATAGGTTCGAGTTTAGGACATACAATACCTCCCTAAGTTCTTTGGATGACAGGCACTCAAAAAATGGTAATGTTCCTAGAGGAGAGAACTGGAAGGTGGTCAAAAGACCCTTGGTCTAGCCCCACCTTTGACACTTGCTCATCGAGTAACCCTTAAGCAAGTCATTTCCCTCCCTGAGCCTGAGCTTCCTTCCTGGAATAATGGAGAGATTCCATAGGATGTCCCCTAGGTTCCCTTTGAGCTCTACTGGTCTATGGTTCTAATACTCTATGAAATCTTCTTTTCTTCTTGGCTTCTTGGCTCCTACCTCTCTCTCTAACTGCCCTTTGTCTTCAATGGCTCCTCCCTACCCTCCCATGGTCTAGAGACATTTCACAAGATTCAATGACCAGCCCTCTTCTTTTCCATCTTTAGCTCTGTGTAAATGACTCCTACATCAACCCTCCCAAAACAAAAAACAACAAATAAGTGGACTCCCCAAAAAACAAATAGAAACATGATCCCAAACCCTTCACTGAGCAATTAGGCTGTGTTTGAGTGTTTTGAGTGGCAAAGCCAGAGCTAGAACCTAAAGTCTTTTGACTTCTCACCAAAGGCTTTTCCTACTACACCATAATACATGAATTTTAAAAAGCCAATGGTCAATCATCTCTGATGTTTCGAGGAGACTGAAGAAGGCTTTAAAATTTCAGGACTCCCCCTACTAGGCCAAGATAAGAAGAAATTCACTGTTCCAATCGAGAGGGGAACAAATGCTGATGCCAATGATAACCATATGATGTTGTTGAACTTTTGTACCTTCACCTCCTTCTGGAACTGAACCACATACTCAACTGTGTCCACACTATAACAATATAACACCGTGTCCACAAAGCAGAGACCGCTCCAAGTTTACATAGTCCACATTTACTATGAGAAAGGGAAGCTACATATTTTATAGTCATTTCTATATCATCTCTATAAATAAGTCCAATAACAATTACCTTGAGTTACAGGGGAAATAAGATCTCTCAAGTTCCTTGTAATTGCATTATAGGACCAGTTAACTGGCAGACCAATAAACTCATTTAAAAGCTGCTATAAAACGGGCTCCGCATATGCAACAACGCCTAAAATGGCACTTTTGCAGCATTCGCCATGCTCTTTTCCTATCAGCAGTGGATAAAAGGCATCGGTTGTTATCCCTCTCACCCTGGCCCATAAAATGAAGCAGAGCAAAGAGCAGAAAGAAGGGAGGGAACCCGGCTGATGAGGTATTTACCTTTAATTGCTGGTGTAAAGGAAGATCAGGAGATAAATTCCTCAGAGTTTGGCAGGCCCCTCTTTTCCAGTATACACTTCCATGTTGCTATAAAAGAGATAAGCAAACAGAAATCTCTTTACTCTTTATTCAAGTGATTTATCAAAAGTGTATCAATCCCCAGAAACATTTGTTGTTCCTAAAAATAATTAAGTTTAGGAAAAAATTCTCCCAGTAATGTGATGTTTCAGAATAGTAGCAATGTGTTCTCAAAGGCTTTGCAGCAAGACATGAACTCAGATGGATCTTTCAAAGCTAGAAAGTACAGGCCTGGTGATGGAATCCATTTCTAATCCAAAAATCAGCCTAGCTAAGGCAGAAAGGCCTAAACTCAAAAGAGTGTCCATCATAATAAATTTTTTTCCAACTCTGTAAATCATGAAGACCATCCACTAGACTGAAAAAAAAAGTGTAATCTACATCAGGGAGAAGCCTAGCATAGTATAAGGAGCCTGGCTCAAGAATAAGAAGACTAGATCTGAATTCCACTCCTGATGCTTACTATCTATGTGACCTTGGGCAAGTCATTTAACTTCTCTTGGTGTCAGTTGTCTCATCTGTGAAATGAGGGGCTTAAGTTGAAATTATGCCCCCAAAGTCACTAAACTCTTCATGTCCTTTGACCCGGCAATGCCACTACTAGACACATGCCTCAAAGAGATTTTTTTAAGTGGGAAAAGACCCATATGTATATAGATATTTATAGTAGTACTTTTTGTTAATGGAAACAGAATATTCATCAACTAGGGAGTAGCTTTACCAATTGTGGTATATAAACATAATGGCATTTTAGGGGCAACTAGGTGGCTCAGTGGATAGAGCTCTGGGTCTGGAGTCAGGAAGACCTAGGATCAAACTCAGACACTACAGGAGTTACCCTGGGCAAATCACTTAAATGCTATCTGCCTCAGTTTTCTCACCTGTAAAAGGGAGGTAATAATAGCCCCTACATCCCAGGGTTACTGTGAGGATAAAATGAGATCATATTTGTAAAAAGGGTAGTACAAATGCTAGCTATTATTATTTTGCCATGAGAAATGAATAAAGAGATGGATTCAGAAGAACCCAGTAGGACTTGCATGAACTGATGCAAAGTACAGTGTGTAGAACCAAGAGAACAATTTATGCAACAAAACAATACTGCAAAGGAAAAAAACTGTGGAGTTAAGAACTCTGGTCAATGAAATGACTATTCATCACTTGCAAAGACCAATCATGAAGCACATTTCCCACCTCCTAGAGATATAGAAAAAGACATACATTTTCAAACATGGCCAATATGTGGCTTTGTTTTGTTTGACTATTATCTATTTGTTATAAGAGAGGACTTTTATTTGGGGGGAGGTGAGAGTTATGCAAGTGGGTAGTAATAGAGATGTTAAAAGAAAAAAATGAAAAAAGTATGTCAATGAATTATTTTTGAAAATACACAGAAGAGAGCAGAAGAAATTCAGAAGGGGACACAGACAGAAATTAGAAATATACTTTTAAAAAAAACAAGCAGTACATGGTGAAGATGCAACTTTTTTGTTCTTTATAATGAGGAAATGTTTGTGTTTGTTGGTATTTGTCAAATTCATAATAATAAATAGGTAAATTTAAAACAAAATCGAGGCCTCTGGATAAACTCTGAGGTTGCTTTCCTGCTCTAGAATTATGATCTTGTAAATCAGTGAAATCATGGGTCTTCCACTATACACACACACACACACACAATTATTCAGAACCTTTATCTCACCATGTAACCTACAGGTATACAGCTACTACCTGTTAGCCAGAATTGCCCACCTATCTGTTAAACACTAAACCAAAGGAGCCTAACTTTTCTTCTTTTATTATCAATTCAGTGCCAGCCAGGAATCTGAAGTGGTTGATTAGATTGGGTTTGGTTTTTTGTACGTGGAATGTCCATCAAATGGAACAAGCTAAGGAGCAAGACCTAGTGAGGGGAGGTTTGGTACAGCCTTAAATAAAGACCTTACCCTAATTGCAGACAAGGTAATTTGGAGGAAATAAACAGTTTCTTGATGTCAAGCCTTTAAAACCCAAAATTTACCCTCCCCTCCCCCAAATTCATCCTTCCTAGTTCATAGGATCATAGGATTTAGAGTTGGAAGGGACTTTGGAGATCACCTGCTTCAACTCCCTCATTTATAAATGAGAAAATGAAGGCTCTGAAAAGTTAGGAATCTTGACTACCGTCACACGGTAGTTGACGGCAATGCCACGTAAGTTGATTTTCATCTAATCTTATTCTCCCCTGTCCCATTCTCTCTATGCCTCTGACTCTTTAAGTGAAATAGTCTAAGAAGTAACCATAAATTCCCCATTTATAAAGACCCAGACCTATGCTGTGTCTATCTTAGATCAGAGAGGTATTAATCCCATTCATTACCACAACTTTATGATGTTGTTTAGGGGATACATAACATGGAGAATAACACATATACCACTAGCCAAACAGTTGCTGGTATGAAATTTAATTACTTGCCTTTTCTTACTTTTAGCTACAAATCTAGCTCTTCAGTTTTTTGGTTCCCCTTATGTCAGATGGCTTACAGCACCTACCTCTCAATTTGCCCATCATGGAACATCTGTACTCCTGGCACTTGCTACAGAATGCAGTCATGAATCGACAGTGATCCAGCTTCTGGCAAAGGGATGCTTAAGACATCTAATACTGTTCTTGCATGAGTTAGCCTAATGACATGTGAACACTCCATTTGGCTGTCTTCACCAAGCTCTGTCCCAATATGGTTAGAAAAAATAATGAAAAGAGTTGTCTTTTATGAACTTTGCTATTATCTTTTCCTCAGTCGGAGGGAAAAACTGATGTTAGATGGTCAATGATTAGGGCGGAAAAGGAGTGTGGAATGGCCAAAATTTCAGTCAAAAACCAAGAGGTCTCCTTGTTGGCTTAGAGTATGCCTAGGATTTTAGAACAGATAAATGTGATTGAGCCAGGGTACCATCCCAGGTAAATCCCAAACTAGCATAAAGATGTTTAGATATTAATATATAATATTATCATGTTATCATTATTACTATAATATTATATATTAATATTTATATAATCATTCGGGAGACTGGGAAAAGGGAGCAGAGTATGGTTGTGAGCTCTATGCCTAAATAGGATTGTGAGGGCCCATCTAGGCCCAGGAAATTTTAAATAATTTGGTTAGAAAGTTTAGGTACCACCTAGCCTGGCATAGTATCATTTTTGCTTTACATCTATTTCTCTACACTTATTTATTTTTATTTATTTTTAATTTTGTATAAATACTTTTCTCTTGAAAATGAACTCTTGTGGACTAGCATGTGTGACAGGAAAAGTAAAATCAAAAGGAAAGAAGGAGGTGGATGTCAGCTTCATTAGGCAGCCAATGCCAATAGCAAAATTAAAAGAAATATAACAGATAGAGAAGAAGACCACTGAACCCAGGGAGACAAGCAGGCTGAAGGATCAAGGTCAAGAGAGGGCATGGTTGGGACTCAGTGATCAATGAAATTAAGAAATTAGCAAGGGAGAAAGATCTGGAATCAAGGGAAAAGTCCCTGGGCCCAGTTCCAAGGATGGTTTGAGGTTCTGGAAAGCTGACACAAGGCCCAGGCTTAGATTCTTTAAAGGGTGTCAGGTACCTGACCCATGATATCTCATTCTCCCAGAGAAATACCTCTACTGAAATGCCATTGCTGAGGGACGATACATGTTCTATACTCAGCCCTTATCGAAGGTTAGTACAATAGGGTGTCATCATCCATGAAACAAATATTTATTTTTCACCTATTATGTGAAAGGTAAGAAGCAACGTGGAATAATGGATAGAGAGCCAACCTTAGAGTCAAGAAGACCCGGGTTGAACGACTTGATGACAAGCCTGAGCAAGTCCTAGTCTCTTAGTGCCCTCAAGAAATACTCTAAAATTGTAAATGGAAAAGCAAGTGACAACCTATACTGGCAGAAGAAATTTTCTCAGTAGGAGGTCCCTATACCAATGATAAATCAATTTCCCCATAAACATGAAAGACATTATGTTAAATTCTCAGAATACAATGATTGGGAGGTGGTGATTTTTGCCTATTGGAGGTCTTTTGGAAAAGGTTAGATGGCCCCTTATAGAGAAGGTTGTATATGGAAGGGATTCTTTTTCAGTTGTACAGTGGATTAGATAGATGCTGAGGTCTCTTCCAACTCTAAAATCATGTGATTTTATGGAAATTAAAAATGACACAATTCTTTCCCTCAATGACCTTATATCCCATAATACTTACTTTGCACAAGTAAGTATCATAAAAGTTAGAATGTGATAGGGGCACAAGAGGAATTTGGATAAAGTTCAAGAAGAAAGTCTGAAGAAGGGAAAAGACCATTTTCACCTTGTGGAAAAACGAAAGACTTAATGGAGGAAATAGTACCTGAGCTGTTTCTTGAAAGAGAAGGGTTTTGACCCACAAAGGTCTGAAGGTGTGTGATCCAGACTTGGAGATGAACTGTACAAATACACAGAGGTTGGGGAGTACGCACCCAGATCCAGGAATAATAATCAATACTCCAGCTTGGCTGAAACATAGAGTCTGTGAATAGAAGTAATGTGAAACATGACTATAGACAAGAAGATTGGAGCCAGCGTATGGGTGGTCTTTGCTGTAAAGCCAAGGAGTTTGTATGTTTTCTGATAGGCATTAGGAAGCCATGGAAGGCTTTTGAGCAGAGGAATGGCATGCCTACTAGAGCATTAGGAAGATTGTTTT
Organism: Vombatus ursinus; assembly: GCF_900497805.2. Lineage (NCBI taxonomy): Eukaryota > Metazoa > Chordata > Mammalia > Diprotodontia > Vombatidae > Vombatus > Vombatus ursinus. Next base: position 3,765,173 of record NW_020954598.1, on the reverse strand, counting down.
GGCAGTGTCGTGAAAGATGGACTGAACAGGATAAGAGACTAAAGGGGGAAAAAAGCACTGGGAAGCTATAATAATAACACAAGTGAGATGTGATTAGGATCTGAACTAGGGTGATGGTAGTATGAATGAAAAGGCAAGGACAAATGTGAATATGTGAAATCACTAAGTCCTGGCAAATGACTGGATGTAGAGTGTAAGTGAGAAGGAAGAGAAAAAAAAACTTTCAGAATCTAAGCCTGGGTAAATGGGACTTCAGTGGTGCCATTGACAGAAATGGTTAACATGGAGTAAGGGACAGGCAGGGAGTGATTAATTGGTTTATGGATGCAGTGAGTTCGAGATGGCCAGAGAATATGCAGGTGATGATTTCAGCCAGGTAGGTGGAGATGCACAAATGGCACTCAGAGCAGCGTTCATGATTAGCTTTATAGATTATTGAGAATAAATATACAAATGTGTGATAAATTCCAACCAGGCACCACAGATTATCTCTGAGGTTACATTTACCTTTGAGTTTAGAAAGATACTAATCATACAAATGATACAAAGCAAAGTAGACACTGCTGAACAGTGTCTACTCACAGACTCTGGAGGAACCACAACTCAAACAGGAAAGTACTAAATTAAAAGACAATAGAAAAGAACTCATGAAGGAGAGTAAACAAGTCACAGAGTCATCCTCAGTTTTCCACCCTTCTCTTCCCTTTCAAGTGTAAAATTGGTGCAAGGGAACAACCCTCTGTGAAAAAGTAACAGCTAGAGAAACAAATGGAGGAATTAGAAAACAATCTCTCCTATGTAGGAGCAGATGAGATTAAGAAAAAAACCCACGGAGCGGCTAGGTGGTGAAGTGGGTAGAGCACCAGCCCTGGATTCAGGAGGACCTGAGTTCAAATCTGACCTCAGACACATAACACTTACTAACTGTGTGACCTTGGGCAAGTCACTTAACCCCATTGCCTAGTCAAAAAAAAAAAGAAAGAAAGAAAAAGAAAAAACCCACCCCCATCCCTGCACCTCCCCTTTGCTTGGTTTTGGTAGCCACTATGGTGCCTGTGGATAACTCTCCAGTGTAGCCATTGACCCTGCTTCATCCATAGCTACAAGATTTTCTCCTGGGACTCATAGGTACAGAGATGTCATGCCAGATGCACTCTCACAGCCCCACCTTTTTCTTTTCAATATAGCCAAAGGCTGTCTTCCAAGTCAGTGAAAGAGGCAGTCTTTGTCTTGCCTTCAACCTCTTCAATTTATCTTTTACCAATCTCTGCCTCTAGGCACCAATCTCACTGGATTCTGACGTCTTGGGTCTTTCTCCAATGAATAGTAGTCTCCCTTAACCCACCCATTATGGGCAAATTAGGTCAGACAGGGTAGCTCCCTTGCTTTAGTCATTATAGGCAAGCCCCTATTAAGAAATGAAGAATGAATGTCAACATAAGAGGAAGCCATTTGAACAGAGTTCCCATATCTTTTGCAAAATTACAGCTACAGATCTGAAGTAAATTTCTGCCTGTAAATTCAGGACAAAAAAAAAAAACCAACACCTCTGAAAATGAATGTATGTTGCTTCTTTTCTACTGTTAAACAATGAAAACTATGTAGCTGAGTCCTTTTTTTTCCCCTCATTACCTGAAAACCTAAAGCCTAATTCAGTGCTCAAATGTAATCATTAGCCTATCTCAGATATAAGCTAGCAACTGCTCCCTTGGCTTCCTTTAGTGACTCTCTGCTCCATTTTTATCCTTGATTGTCCTATTTTATAGTATGTTATTAACAACTACAACAATAATAAAAGCTGCCATGTAGTGTCTTAAGGTTTGCAAAGAGCTTTACAAATATTATCTCACTTGATTATCACAGTGATGCTATGAATGGAAGA
>NW_020954598.1:3762826-3763193 GCF_900497805.2 Vombatus ursinus | reverse complement strand
GAAAGGAAAGGAAAGGAAAGGAAAGGAAAGGAAAGGAAAGGAAAGGAAAGGAAAGGAAATAGAGAGAGAAGGAGAGAGGGAAAGAGAGAATAAGGAAAGGGAGGGAAGGAAGGGAGAGAGAGGAGAGAAGGAAGAGTAAGCAAGCATTTTAAAGTACTTGCTATTTATCAAACTATGTTAAGTCATAAATTCAAAAGCTCACATCCTGAGAGAAGACAACATATTTAGGGACGTAGTGACCAGGGAAGAATGTTTTGGTCTGGGAAATCACGAGAATGATGAGTGCAACAATCAGGCATGCCGTTTCCCAACGTAATAGAAGTGTTGATAAAATTAGAATTCTCAGAGAAAAATATGGAAGAGGGGC
>NW_020954598.1:3752913-3762808 GCF_900497805.2 Vombatus ursinus | reverse complement strand
TGTGTGTGTGTGTGTGTGTGTGTGTGTGTGTGTGTGTGAAGATTTTTCATGCGCAGTGATACACATGGTCCCATGACTTAATTTGTCTTGGGCATGGTTTCTGGAGGTTGTTTGGAGTGGGGCACAGCAGCAGGACACCAACTTTTAAATAGATGCTATTATTATCCCATTTTACAGATGAAGAAAGTGACCCTCAGAGAGATTAAGTGGAATGCCCCAAGTTACACAGCTATTAACTGTCTGGGGCAGGATTCTAAACCAGGTCTTCCTGACACCAAGTCCAAAGCTCTATCCACTATATCATACTCTTTTTAATTTGGCTTTCCACCTTCAATCTTTTGGGAAGTAAGTGCAGGTCTATCCCTACTATGTAATAACCAATAATATGATCATCAATAGCTAAACAGATTCAAAAATGATATTTCATAATAGTAACAAGACAGTTTCATTTTGCTATAGAAAACATTTTCTTTGAGAACAAACTATAAAGACCTGGAATTGTTTCTACATACAATTTCCCAGTAATAATGCCATAGAAGTCATTTGCCTCTTACCAACAGAGATGAGTTCCCTTTCTAAGCAGGGTAATTATGTGGTTTGTAAAACTCTACCACAGTGCTACAGTACATGATTAAGTTATTTATGGTTTTGCTTGTATAAACCGACCTGGCCAGCCCCAGACAAAGCTCTGACTTGAGAAAAGTTGAAACCAGAAGACTTCATCTTCTCCAAGATTATATCCAAGGCCTAAAGAGAAAAACAGAATCAAGAGTGATTGTAATGAACTACAGAATTAGGCAAATGCACAATCCTCAAAATTAAATTTTAAGTGCCTGCCATTATGGATGAGGGTTCTGTAGCAGATAATGAAGAATTATCTAATGACTAGGGATTTCTTAAGCAGTGGAATAAATTAATTAAGTAAATAGGAACCAATCAAAAGAAAAAAGTTCAACTACCCCCAAAAAACTCTTTAAACAAGTTGAATTACAAATCACTAATCTTAAAATCCTCTTTTCCTCTCATTCTGTCTTCAAGGGACTCAGTAATATCAACTGCAGAGTGACCCAAATTTTGATATGAAAATATTTGGTTTTCTTGCTTCTTGAATAATCAATAACATGACTTTATAGGGAAATACAAGCAAAGTTTGAGGTTCTCAGTGGCCAGAATCATTGGTTCATAGGGTTTAGAGTAGAAGGAACCTTAAAAAATCATTATTTAGTCCTGTCTCCTCATTTCATGGGTCATAGGAGCATAGGTTCAGGGCTGGGATGGATCTTTGATAAGAGTTCATCTACAGATGAGGAAATGAGGGAGGCCCCGTCGTGTGAAGGGATTTGCTCAAGATCATAGAGATGGTAAAGTCAGAAGTGGGACTCCAAGCCAGGCCTTCAGACTCCTGATTGAATACTCTTTTCACTAAACCATGATACCTCTCTTACATCTGTTTTAAAATAGTCACAATCCTAGTGTTCAGGTCTTCATTGCTGCGTACCAAGCCAAATAACGACAAAAATAAAACCTTCAGGCTTACCCCTACTCTATTCCAATCAGTATTAATCAGTTTGATAATTTACATAAATCATATACGGATAATTAGATAAGTTCTTATAGCAGGCCTCAAACTTTCATGTAATGTTTACTGCTTATTTACCAGTTATGAAGCTCATTTGCACAACCACAAGAATTCTGACAAAGCTATCTCCACCCTGTTTCACTTAAATTCCATGTTTAAACCCAGCGTGGATGGGATGCCTTGATTCTTTGGAAAGTCCCCCAACTTACTTTTGTACCTCCAGACCACCCTCTCTTGCCCAGCATGAGCAGTGACCATCTTATGACCACTTGGTCACTGAAGATGACTCTTGCTTTGTCATCTTAATTTTTGGCCCTCAAGAACAAGTTCTATCAACCAATGAGATTCTGTATTTCACCAGACCTCTTTTGCATATTTGGGTATCAAACCCTATGAAAACAAGGTCCTAGGGACTTGGGACATTTCAGATCATGAGAAAGATCTGAGGTCCACTTCATTAAAGGAGACCGTGGACCCTTTAATAAAGTACCATTGACTCAGAGCTCTGTCTCAGTTTCTTTTATTGTAGGTTGGAAAATTTTAAACTCCACAGGCTAAAGAGAGAGTCAAGAGAGAGCATCCAGGATGGTAAAGGGCCCAAGTTAATGCCACATGCAGATCAATCCAAGGAATTGGGGATGTTTTACTTTGGTTCTTACCTTGACCCACATTAAAACAGGAGAAGTCACTGTGAGCTTGTCAGTATGAACGTGCACTCCACCCTGGGTCCTGGAGGGAAAAGTCAGAGAGTTTACTAGGGGAGACAAGAGGACAATGATTTCTTATAAAGAGAGTGGAGTTTGAGTTTATTGGCTCATTTCTCTGCTTCTAAAACAATTCCCTTGAACTGGACTTTTCCCTTCCAATTCTTTAACATCAGCAGGGAAAGAGATGTCCCAGCCTCCCCAAAGCCATATCTGTTTGTTGTTGTTAAGTCAATTTTTAGTCACATCCAACTCTCCATGACCCCATTTGGGCTTTTCTTGGCAAAGACACTGGAGTGGTTTGCCATTTCCTTCTCCAGATCATTTTACAGATGAGGAAACTGAGGTAAACAGGGTTAAGGGACTTGCCCGGGGTCACACAGCTAGGAAGCATCTGAGGCCAGATTTGAACTCAGGAAGATGAATCTTCGTGACTCCAGGCCTAGCACTCTATATATGCACTGTGCTACCTAGCTGCCCCACCCCAAAGCTGCATCTGCACAATTAGTTATCTGGATAATGTAGACACACACACACACACAAACACACACACACACACATACACACACACACACACACACACACACACCCTTTCAAAAAAATCTGCTTTCATAAGAAAAATGGTTTATTTAGCTTAGATTATCTAAATAGCCCATCTACTTGTCTCAAAATTCACCAGATAATTGCTTGGTACCAGGTTTTATTTCAGCTCCTTAGAAATGGCATGAAAGGAATCAGGGAAGTGAAAGGAGGAAAGGAGCAAAAAGAAAGTAGATATAAAAAAGGGGGAAATGGGATAGTATAAAGGAATTGTTATAAGAGGTAGTGAGACTGCGTAGTTGATAGGATGTTGGACTTGGGGTCAGAAAGACCTGAATTTGAATCCTGCCTCAAACACTAGATATGTAATCCTTGGCAAATCACTTAACCTCTCTGTCTCAATTTCCTCATTTGAGAGGACAATTAGAACACTCGACTTACAGAACTGTCATGAAATAACATATGTAAAATGTTTTGTAATCCTGAAACTGCTATATATGCAATTAGCATATATGTATGTGTGCATGTGCATGTGTGTGTTTGTGCGTGTGTGTGTGTGTGTGTGTGAGAGAGAGAGAGAGAGAGAGACAGAGAGAGAGAGAGAGAGAGATGCTGGCTATTAGCCATAGATGGGGCAGCTAGGTGACCCAATGGATACAGTGCCCAGGCCTGGAGTCAGGAAGACCTGAGTTCAAATCTGACCTCAGACACACACTATCTGTGTGACCCTAAACCAGTCACTTAACCCTACTTGCCAAATCCAGTCCCTAGATTGTTTTTGCATGACTTGAAAGCCAAGAATGGTTTTTACACTTTTAAACTCAATAAAATTTTATTTTAAAATGTAAAAACCATTCTTAAGCATATCTTTTTCTATATTTTTCTTGCTTCCCTTCACCCCAGAACATGTTTAATGCAAAACCATGCTTTGTATGACTTCATAAGTATAATGGGTATTATATTAATTGTTTTCCCAGTGGGTGGAGGAGGGGATGGAAGAAGGGAAAGAATTTGGAATTGAAAATTAAATTTTTAAAAAAATTTTTAATAAAAAAATATTCTTAGCTCATTGCCCTACAGAAACAGACAGTGGGCCAAATTTGACCTGTGGGCCATAGTTGTCTGACCCTTACCCAGGAGCAAGCAGAACAAATCAAATATCTCTTTCCCACAAGCCTTTAAATAATAAAATATAGCTATAATGGATCATCTAAGTCTCACCAGCTCTAAACAACCCCAGTTCCATTAACCATTAGCAAAAGCTTAATTTTTCCCCCAGCTCAGAAATCTTCTTTTCAGGTAGAGCTTAGTTCAGGTATCTCCCCTTCAGGCTTTCCATCCCAATGGGATCTCTCCCCTTTCCCATCTCTTACAACAATCTGTATTTCCTTTCCACCATACCGCATTCTAATTTATGTTCCATGTATGTTGTATTTCTTTCTGTCCCTTACTTATCTCAATTATTAGTCTCTTAAGGGCAGGAATCTTGTATTCTTCTCTGTCATGCTTCAATTTGTATTACAATTATTTCTAAAATTGTCTCTGTGACACTAAATCCTTTAAGAGATACCATCTCATTTATCTTCATCTCCTGTTTGGTGCAAAGTAAAGGACTTTGCACATAGTAGGCACTCAGTAAATGTTTGTTGAATTGATCGAAACTGACCTTTGAAGACTGGTCAGATGTCTTAGAGGAAACTGTGGCAAATATATGGCATGGTCTAAACCTAAGCAACAATTAAATGTTCATAATTTATATCTGGGCACTCACCCAATAGTCTTAAAGGAATTCATCAATGAAATTGAAACTATTGGCCAACTCTGCATGTTGTAACTTGTCACCAACAATCAAATCTATTGTAACTTGTCATCACTAACAATTGTCAATGAACCAAAGAAAAAAAATCCTCCTAGGGCACCTGGTCCATCCCCATAATTTTATATTTTTAATTAGTAAAAGTTTTTTTTAATGTAAATAGTATTTTATTTTTTCCAATCACATGTAAACATAGTTTTCAACATTCATTTTTATAAGATTTTGAGTTTCAAATTTTCTCCCTCCTCTCTCTCCTCTCTCTCCTCCCCAAGATAGCAAGCAATTTAGTATAGGTTATACACGTGCAATCACGTTAGACATTTTCCACATTAGTCACGTTGTGAAAGAGGAAACAGAACAATAGAAAAAAAAACACAAAAACAAAACAAAGTGAATACAGTATGCTTTGATCTGCATTCAGACTCCATCAGTTCTTTTTCCATATGTGGATAGCATTTTCCATGATGAGTCTTTTGGAATTGTCTTAGATCATTGCATTGCTGAGAAGAGCTAAGTCTATCATAGTTTATCCTTGCACAATGTTGTTATTATTGTGTACAACATTCTCCTGGTTCTGCTTACTTCACTCAGCATCAGTCTATACAAATCTTTCTAGGTTTTTCTGAAATCCACCTGCTCATCATTTCTTACAGCACAATAGTATTCCATTACATTCATACGCCACAACTTATTCAGTCATTCCCCAACTGATGGGCATCCCCTCAATTTCGAATTCTTTGCCACCACAGAAAGAGCTGCTATAAACATTTTTCACATGTACAACCCCCTCATTTTAAAGATAAAGAAAATGAGGGCAAGAGAATGGCTTGCAAACAATCATGAAGATTTTATATGGCAGGACAGCAATTGAACCCAGGTTCTCTGACTCCAAGGAGAATGTTTTTTCTGCTATATCATGCTAACCACTGGAGTGGTAAACTGGCTCTCCTGTATACTACTGACAAGTGGTTAAAATCAATACTTAGTGATAGAATCAATGAAAATATAACCAAATAGATCCCCCTCCCTGGACATTTCCAGCTGAGCTTTTTCCACTCAGGCTCTCACTTCTGTCCACCTACTTCCTAGTGGAAAATTGGGTTCTGCCCTTGGAGAGTCCTCCCTGGGCCAGCTATGACCTTATGCTTGCTCAGTTCCGGGCCTCCACATCATTCCTCTGACATGCCCACATATATCTTCCACCCCACCCCACCCCCAGTTCCCCTTTATGATATCTTCACCCATTATCTTAGTTCCTCAGGGGAAGGAACCATTTATCATGCTTTTATTTGTATGCCCAACTCTTAATACAGTGCCTAACACATAGTAAGTGCTTAATAAATGTTCTGTCTTTTGAAAGAAGAATAAAACAAATGTTTAAGGGAAATCTATTAGAATTCTTGAAAGGAGAACAAGTTGGGTTAGGTGAGTATAAATTACCTAGACTTGCAAAATGTACTTGAAAAAATTACACCAAAAAGGAGGTTTTAAAAATGAAGATTCCATAGGCATGTGAGAAAAATGGGGGGTTTCTTAATAGCATTTTTCCCAATTACATGTCAAGACAATTTTTAGCATTTATTTTTACAAGATTTTGAGTTCCAAATTTTTCTCCCTCCCTCCCCTTCCCTCTTCTGAAAGTGGTAGGCAATTTGACATAGGTTATACATGTGCTATCATGTAAAACATATTTCCATATTAGTCACAGTGTGAAAGAAGAAACAGATCAAAAGGAAAAAAAACACAAAAAAGAATAAAGTAAGTGAAAAAAGTGTGCTTCAATCTGCATTCAGAGTCCATTAATTCTTTATAAGGATATGGATGGCATTTTCCTTTATGAGTCCTTTGTACTTGTCTTGGATCATTGTGTTGCTGAGAAGAGCTGAGTCATTCATAGTTAATTATCACACAATGTTGCTGATACTGTGTACAATGTTTTCCTGGTTCTGCTCGTTTCACTTTGCATCAGTTCATACAAGTCTTTGCAGGTTTTTCTGAAATCTGCTTCTTCATCATTTCTTATTGCACAATAGTCTTCCATTGCATTCATATATCACAGCTTGTTCAGCCATTCCCCAATTGATGGGCATCCCCTTATTTTCCAATATTTTGCTACCACAAAAATGACTGCTATAAATAGTTTTGTACATGTAGGTCCTTTTCGCTTTTTTATGATCTCTTTGGGATACAGACCTAGTAGTAATATTGCTGAATCAAAGGATATGTACCATTTGGTTGCCCTTTGGGTATAGTTCCAAATTGCTCTTCAGAATGACTGGATCCATTCACAACTCCACCAACAGTGCATTAGTGTCCCAATTTTCCCACATCCTCTACAACATTTATTATTTTCTTTTTTTTGTCATATAGGCAATCAGATAGGCATGAGGTGGTGCCTCAGAGTTGTTTTAATTTGCATTTCTCTCATCAAGAGTGATTTAGAGCACTTCTTTATATGTCTATAGATAGCTTTGATTTACTCATCTGAAAACTGCCTGTTCATATCCTTTGACCATTTACCAATTGGGGAATGGCTTGTATTCTTATTAATTTGACTCAATTCTCTACATATTTCAGAAATGAGACCTTTATTTTTGTGGTGGCAAAGAATTGGAAATTGATGGGATGCCCATCAATTGGGGAATAGCTGAACAAGTTGTGAATGTAATGGAACATGAATGTAATGGAAAACTATTGTGCTATAAGAAATTATGAGTAGGCAGACTTCAGAAAAACCTGGAAAGACTTAAATTAACTGATGCCAAGTGAAGTGAGCAGAAGCAGGAGAACACTGTACACAGGAACAGCCACAATGTGCAATGACTAACTGTGACAGACTCATCTCGTCTCAGCAGTACGAAGATCCAAGACAGAAAGGACTTATGATAAAAAAATCTGTCCACATCCAGAAAAAGAACTGTGGAGTCTGAATGCATATCAAAGTACATTACTTGATCTCTCTTTTTTCTTTTTTTTTTTGTTTGTTTCTTCTTTCTCGTGGTTTCTCCCATTGGTTCTAATTCTTCTTTACAAGATGACTAATGTAAAAATAGGTACTATATAAAAAAAGAAAGAAATGAGGCCTTTATCAGAGATACTTGCTATAAAGATTGTTTCCCCACTTTCTGCTTGTCTTCTAATCTTGGTTGCATTTGATTTTGTTTGTTTAAAAGCTTTCTAAATTAATATAAGCAAAATCATCTATTTTACATTTTTTAATGCTCTCTATCAAGTTGTTTGGTCATGAGTTCTTTCCTTCTCCATAGACCTGACAGGTAGACTATTCTTTGATCTTCTAATTTGCTTATGAGATCACCCTTTATGTCTAAATCATGGACTCATTTTGACCTTATCTTCTTGGTATATGGTATGAGATGTTGGTCCATACCTAATTTGTGCCCTACTGTTTTCCAGGTTTCCCAGCTGAGTTCTTATCCCAGGGTCTTGGGTATTTGGGTTTATCAGACTCTAGGTTACAATGGTCATTTATTACTGTGTCTTCCACTATTTCTTCCTGTAACTCACTTAACTTCTCCTTTAAGAATCTGGATGCTGACTACACAAGTATGACCTGCTTCGAGTTGCTTGTCTTCTCAGTGAGGGTGGGTGGGGAGGGAGGAAGGGAGAGAATTTGGAACCCAAAGTTTTAAAAACAAATGTTAAAAAATTGTTTTCACATGCAACTGGAAAATAAGATATACAGGCAATGGGGTATAGAAATCTATCCTGTCCTACAGGAAAATAAAAGAGGAAGGGGATAAGAGAAGGGGGGGAGAAATAGAAGGGAGGGTAGATTAGGGGAAAGGGTATTCAGAATGCATGCTGTCTTGGGATTGGGGGAGGGATAAGATGGGGAGAAAATTTGGAACTCAAAATCTTATAGAAGTGAATGTTGAAAACTAAAAATAAATAAATTAACAAATCTTAAAAAAATAATCTGGATGCTATTCCATTTGGTGCATATATGTTTAGTACTGATATTACTTCATTGTCTATGGTACTTTTTAGCAAGATGTAGTTTCCTTTCTTTTACTCTTTTAATTAGGTGTAGTTTTGCTTTTATTTTGCCTTGCGATCAGGATTGCTATTCTTGCTTTTTTTTTTTACTTCAGTTGAAATACAATAGATTCTGCTCCAGCCCCTTACCTTTTGATCACTAACTGTATATTTCCCTCCAACCTATTTTTCTTCCTATTTGTCCTCCCTCTCCTTTCATCCTTTCCCTCTTCAACAGTGTTCTGCTTCTGTCTACTGCCTCCCCGAGTCTGCCCTCTCTTCTGTCAATCCAACACTGCCCCCACTCCTGCCCACCTTTATTTAATCTTCTCCCCTCCTACTTTCCTGTCAGGTAAGATAGATTCCTATGTTCAACTAATTAAGTATATTATTCCCTCATTGAGCCAATAGTGATGAGAGTAAGGCTCAAGTGGTGCCAATTGCCCATTCCCATCTCTCCTTCCATTATAATAGATTTTTCTCACCCCTTCATATGAAATAATTTACCCCATACTACCTCTCCATTCCTTCTGCATCCAGTGTACTCCTCTTTCTCATCCCTTAATTTTTTTATATTATTCCCTCAAATTCCCCTTATACTCGTACCCTCTATGCATATTTCTTCTAGCTGTACTATTAGTGGTACAATTTTTAAGTATTACAAGTATCATCTTCCCATGTGGGGATGTAAACAATTCAGCTCCATTGAATCCCTTATGTTTTCTTTTCCTTTTTTGCCTTTTTAGACTTCTCTTGAGTCTTGATGTTAGAGATCAGTTTTTTTGTTCAATGCCAGTCTTCTCCTTATGAAAGCTTGAAATCATTCTATTTTATCAAATGTCCTTTTTTTAAAAAAAAAAAAGCCCTTGAAGTATTATGCTTACTTTTGCTGGTTAGGTGATTCTTGGTTGTAATCTTAGTTCCTTTACCTTCCAGAATATCATGTTCCATGGCCTCTGATCCTTTAATGTTGCAGCTGCTAAGTCCTGTGTAATCCTGATTGTGGCTCCTTGACACTGAATTGTTTCTTTCTGGCCACTTGTGTTATTTTTTCCTTGACCTGATAGTTCTGAAATTTGGCTATAATGTTCCTTGAAGTTTTTATTTTGGGATATCTTTCTTGAGGTGATTGGTGGATTCTTTCAATGCCTGTTTTGTCCTCTGGTTCCAGAATATCAGGGCAGTTTTCCTTGATAATTTTTTGAAAGATGCTGTCCAGGTTCTTTTTTTAATTGTGGCTTTCAGGTAGTCCAATAATTC
>NW_020954598.1:3752684-3752752 GCF_900497805.2 Vombatus ursinus | reverse complement strand
AAAGACCTGTATGGTCTGATGCTGAGTGAAGTGAGCAGAACCAGGAGAACATTGTACACAACAACAGT
>NW_020954598.1:3725614-3752534 GCF_900497805.2 Vombatus ursinus | reverse complement strand
CAACATCACTAATGTGAAAATATGTTTAATAGGAATGCATATGTATAGCCTGTATCAGATTATGCGCCATCTAGGGGAGGGAGATGGGGAGAGAAGGGGAGAAAAATTTAAAACTCAAAAGCTTATGGAAGTGATTGTTGATAATTCAAAATAAATTCATTTTTTTTAAAATGATCTCTCCTGAATCTATAGCAACCCCTTTGGAGAGGGAACAACAACACAAATTGATGTCCAACTGCCACCAACAGGTAGATAAACTCAAGGACCTCAGGATTCCCAAGACCACAGGCCCTGTTTCCAATCTAGCCTCCACATGTGGAAGGCAAGTTATTGGCATTATCTGCACTTTTTAAAATTTACATCCCACAGTGTTTTGCACATAAGTGTTTAAGAAATGTTTTTATTCATTCATTCAACCCCTTCATTTTACCAATTGAAAATAGGCCCAGTGAGGTTCCCAATGTCACTCAGGAAATAAATAGCAAATCCAAGATTTGAACCCTGGTTCTTTTACTCCAAATCCAACACTTTTTCCATTGCACCTTGCTGCTTTCAGACAATTAAAATGAAATAATAGTTTATGTAGAAGACAAGGTAATTAATTTATGGAACCTATTGCCCCCATGAGGAGCTACAAAGCTAAAAATACAAACAGAGGAAGGTTTACATACAAATAAGAACAACATAAAGAATCCTCTTGTCAATTCTTTGCATATTGAAATGCTTATTTAGTTGAGGCTAAGTTTATAATAAAAAAGAAAACTCATATTAAAAACACATTGAGAAAAAAACACATTGAGGCTATTAAAAAAGTAAATAGACATATGGATGAAAGATTCATAAGATGCTATTAAGGGATCCAAGAGATGTCCTTAATCTTTTGGGTTTGATGTCAAGGAAGACAATGGTGGCCTTCCATAGAGCCCTTGCTTCCTCTGTCAGAGACAGAATCCTGGGGAGAATGAAACACTGATCTAAATGCAACAATCCCCAGGTTCTCACTCTGTCTGCATAAGACTTTAAGTGGGGTTGTGTCAGTACCATCTTAGAGAATGTTCAACAATCCTTGAATGAGTTGAAAAAATAGTAACAGCAGAAAGTTCAATAGGAATGTCAAGAGCACTTGAAAAAAACACAGAAATATAAGAAAAGAAACGCTTATCTAGACATGTGTGATAGGGGAAGAACAGTGAAAAATTACAGGGGCTAAAAGTAGCTAAGGCAGCTCAAGCTAAGGTAGAAATGTTACTATATTTTATGTCATGGCAGGTAGAAATCTAGTCTTGGAGTCAGGAAGACATTGGTTCAAGTACTTCCTGTAATGCATACTGGCCAAGTTGCCCTGAGTTAATCACTTAACTTCTCAGTGTGGTCTCAGACAACCCTCCAAGATGATTAATTGCAGAGCAGGTATTCATATGCACTGGTCAAGGGAGTTTCCACAAGGGTAATTCCCCATACAATGAAATCACAGATTTGCTGTGCCACCCGCCTCCAAATTTATTTCTGTACTTTTCAGTTCAACCCTGTGATTACATCAATATTGGGAATTCCTAGCTGCTGCCATCAATCTAGGGAGCCTGGGACACTTAGAAGTTGAGAGACTTGCCCATGGTCATACCAAAAACAGAACTTGAACCCAAAGCTTCCTGGATCTAGTGCCAGACCTTTATCCATTATTTCACATTACTTCTTTTTACTTATATACTTTTTATGGACACATTTTGTTTTGACACAGCAGATATTTCCAAAAAAATTCACAAACAAATCCCTCCATAAAGTGCATTCCCCTAAAAACAATTAAGCTAAGCTTTTTAATACCATGATTTTCAAATCATAGGTCACTTGCCACTTTGCTTGATGTCAATATTTTTTAAAGTGAACATAATCCTGGGATCTGGTAACATGAAGATAAAATAGATGGCCCACGAAGTAGTGAGTGGCCAGGGCTTTATTAGAGCTTTGTGTCCAGTTCTGCACATGGCAATTTAAAAAGCAGGAGAATAAAAGAGGAGTCCAAAAGACTCAAGCCAAATTGAATGATTCAGCTGATTAAGGGAACAAAATTGGGACTAGTGAGGAAAAGGTAAATGAGTTAAAATGATGTCTCTGGAGGAAAAAGACTTCTCACTAGACCAGAGCAGAGGTTCTTAACTTGGGGTCCAAGAATTTGTTTTGTAAATATTTTGATGACTTTTTTGATATAATTGGTTTCTTTTGTAATCACATGTATTTTGTCTTGTGCATTTCAAAACAGTCTGAAAAGGGATCCAAAGGCTTCTCTAGATAGCCAGAGTGGGTCATGACATCAAAAAGATTAAGAACTCCTGTACTCAGCAGTGGTAGCTTCTCTTCAGTAGAGGAAAGATGGATGGATGCTCTAAAAGAATTCAGAAAAGACAAGATAGCACTATCTTGTCATGAAGAGGCTCCCCAGCAAGGAGAAAGTTGAGTCTCTGCTCTCAAGAAACTTCCATTCTAATGACAATCAATCAACAACCTTTCATTATGCATTTACTCAGTGAAAGGCACTGTGCTAAGCACTGGGGATTCAAAGAAAAATGAAATCCAGCCTTGCCTTCAAGGAGCTCACATTTGAAGAGAAGAAATAAGGTGTAGATAAGTAAGTGAATTCAAGACACAGAACCTGGTAAACTTCCTGGAAAAACCTCAAGGGTTTAATGGAACTGGAAAAGGGCTCCTGTGGGAAGAGGTGTTTGAGCTGAATCTTGAAGGAATCCAGGGATGCCAAGAAGCAGAGGTGAGGAGGGAGAGAATTCTGGGCACGGGAGATAGTGAGTGCAAAGCTGATTGGGCTTAGGCAGGAACAGTAAAAGCACGCCAATATTGCTGAATCACAAATTTCATGGTGGGGAGTAAAGTGTAGAAAGACTGGAAAGGTAGAAAGAGGCCAGAGTGTGAAAAACCCTGAATGCCAAACAAAGGATGGGTCCCATGTATATAGTGTTTCATGTTTACAAAGCACTTGATAAGCATTAGAGGCAGCCTCATATAATGGAAAGAGTGATAGATCTGGAGTCAGAAGAGATGCTGATCTGAATCCCAAACTAATATGAATTGTGTGACATTGGGCAATTAAAACAGGTTGGCCTCAGTTTGCTCATCTTAAAATGGGGTTAATAATACTTACAAGGGGACACCTCTTGGCTTAATGGATAGAGGGTCAGGAAGACCTTGGTTCAAGTCACACTGACTATGTGGCTGGCTACAAGCAAGCAACCAAAACTTTCAGTGCCCCAGAAGTTGATGATATGCATTGGTGGAGATAGTTCTTATACCAGGGAATAGATAAAAGCACAGATTTAAACCCCTCTAAAAAAAATACTTACAATGCCAACAAACATTCCAGGTTTGTTGTAAGAAAAGTGCTCTGTGAACTCAGGCACTATATGAATATGAAATACAGATATGAGATAGGAATGGGGGAGAGAGAGAGAGAGAGAGAGAGAGAGAGAAACAAAGATAATAGACAGATGACAGGTAGGTAGATAGATGATAGATAAATAGATATCATTTGATAAAGCTAACCCTCACAAAAACTTTATGAGGGAGGCAATACAAGTATTACTAGTGCCTTTTTACAGATGACAAAACTGAGTCTCTGATAAGCTAAATGACTTGTTCAATTTCACACAGTTAGTCAGTGGCGAAAGCAAGAATCAACCCATATCTTTTGACTTCAAGCCCAATTCTCTCTCCATTGCACCACGTGACCTCTCATTGTAAATGGATCAAAGAATCAGGGAATGTTAGGTCTGGAGGAATCCATGGAGACCACCATGGAGACCAACCCCATCATTTACTAAAGAGGAAAATGAGGCTTGGAGAATCTAAGTGATTTTCCCTAAGTTGTGGCTAGCTGATAACCAAGGCTGAGTTCTGGAATGTAACCATATGTCACCTACATTCATTACTTTTGGTGGATTATCCAAGGACCTAGTGGCAGTAAGAGCTCTCAGGAAACCAGGCACCATCGCTGAGAAGAATTGCCAGATACACTCTCTTGGGGATAACGAAACAGCCTTGTAAATAGCTTTGAAAAATCCATGTAATTACATTCAGCTCCCAACATCTGTGTTGACTCAACCCAGTCCTTGACCCAGGTAAATCCCACTTCCTTTCACCACCTCCCAAATTCACACACATCTGCCTGCAATAAGTCTGTTCGGTTTTGTGCCACTACCACCACCACCACCACTCCCGCCAAGATATTTCCATTAAGCCAATTATGAGGCATGAACTAGGAGAGGCAAAGCAGATGGCATTTGTCACTTGATCAGCCTTGGCTATGACAAAGTCTTCATGATGTCTGTTGGGCATTCTGGAGATATGGAATGGTTTAAATGGCCCTTGTGGTCCTTGGTAGCTTTAAGCAACACCTAAACTTCTAACCATTACTTCTCCCTACAGAGAAGCCCATTTCCAGGGACAGAATCTGGTTTCCATTCTGTAAAGGTTTGTTCAAGTCCAAGGCTGAGCTGAGAGCACCCCCTACTGAACCAGAGATTCCTCTGCTCTGCTTTCCTGCTTCCTGCTTAGATTTTAAGGCTCTGATAAAATCACAGAACTAATTATATTGAATTGTTCGTTCCTAGTTTATCCTTCATACTTGAAGAGGACCATGACATCAGGAAGGTGATGTCACAACTTACACATGAATTCGATTAAAGTCACCAGCCTCACTCTCTCCTCCCATATTGGACAATAAAAAAGGACCAGAGAAAAAGTTGTCCTCTCACTTCCTCCTCAAACTCCTCAACAAAGACACACACTAAATGCAAGAAGAAAGCTAGCAAATGGGTATCGTGGAAAGCAAAGACTTATTGAGACTAGGAGCTGGGTCTATTATTTCTGGGTCAGATGCTGTATCTGATCCCCAGTGGCTACACATCACATCATGGCTGACCAACCCTTAACATGTTCACACTAACAGAAAGGGATCACAAATAGCTGTTTTCAACATAGGTTATATGAACTCACCTGAAGAAACTCATTGGAGAAACTAAAAACATAAATCCTAGTACTAACATGAAGCAGCATCTTCAAATAATTGGCTAAGCTTTTTTTTTCCTCTAAATCATACAAGCTCCCATGTCAAGGAGCCTCTGCTCAAAGGCAGGTAATTTTAGGTACAAAGCCTGCAATGAACTCACTCCATCCTCACCACAGTCTCTTGGGGACCTTCATAACTCGGCTCAGTCATCATCTCCTATAAGAGGCCTTTCCTGATTCCTAACAATCACTAATGACTAGCTTTCCCCCTCCAAAAAAAAGTACTTTATGAGTACCTTACACACATGCATGTTGTCTTCCCTGGGAAAATGTAAGCTCCTTAAGGGTATACCTCAAGAGGTCTTTCATTTTTATCTTGGCAGCCCCAGTGCTTTGTATAGAGCCTAGCACTTAGAAGACACTTCATAAATGCTTACTGACTAATCAAAACCACTTTATTTCATTAGTCACAGTAAATTATACTTAGTCTTTCTGTAAGATCAGAAAACATACACAAATATTGCGTATTTCTAGATGGACACACTATGAGAATATCTGTTTCTGACTAATAAAAATCACTTACATTTTTATAACAGTTCAACAATTACATGGTGTTTTCCGCAAGACAACCCATGCATTGTTGTCATTTTACAGATGAGGAAACTGAGACCTGGAGAGGTAAAGGGACTAGCCTAAGCTAACAGGTAGAAGAGGCAGACCTTGATGCTAGGTCCTTTCATATAAAAGTCAGTGCTTCTCCATCCACCACTCTTCCACCTTTACAAGCTGAATTTGTATCTCTTTGGTGGTCTTTTAGCCCTGAATAGACAATTCACATAACCTAAGTTTCAGAGCCTTATTAGTAAAATGAGGATAAAAATATTTCAGCACTCAAAAATGATTCCCTCAGTATGGATATTCCCTTGATTCAAACACAGTAAAATTCATCTACATCTTAGTTAGTGGGGAGGTCTTTCAATTAACACACATTTATTTGTGCCCCCTTTACCTTTTCTTCCCCATAGGAAAAAAAAAAGAGAAAAATAAAACCTTAGTAACAAATGTGCCTAGCAAAGCAAAACAAATCCCCACGTTGGCCACATCCCAAAATACATGTCTCATTCGGCATTCTTTATCCATCACCCCTCAGTCAAGAAATGGGTTGCAGACATCATCATAGGTCCCAGTTGGTCACTGAATCTTTTTCAAACAAATCACTGTCTAATCATGCTTCCTCATCTTGTACTTGAATCCCTAGCCCCCTTTTCACATTACTGATTGCACCTAGTCCAGCTTCAGCCTTGAACCATTCCCACCATTCATTGTCTTCATTCCTACACATTTGCAACTGAAAGAAGGTGAAGAAAATCACAACCGTTCTGATGGTGTCCACTACAAATTTATGTTACAGAGCTGAGCTCTCACAGCTGCAAGGCAATACTGCTATACCTTCTTTATCAACTCACTATCCCATTCTTTACAACAATTTTAATCCCTCCTCAAACCTCCCACAGTTCTCCCTCCCCCTCCAGCTGAGAAGCTTGCCTCAAGTTTTACAGAAAAAAATTGAGGCCATTTTCCACCAACTCGCTCTTTTCCCCTCTTCCTCATCTACTAAGACTCAGGTGCTTTCTGCCAGTTTCTCCTCCTTCACCTTGGTCTTGTTTTGTTTTTTTATTTTACTCATTTTATTCTGAACTTAAGAAGTAAAATAAGCACTTCTATAACATAGTAGGATAGAAAAAAAGATGATTGTACATGAAACTACAAATCTATTGTGTATTACTTGCTATTCTTTTTAAATATGTAATAAAGTTATCATGTAACTTTCTTTCTTCTTCTTTTTTCCCTTTTTTCTTCCCTTCCCCCGACCCTAGAGATGGCTAGCGTGTGAGCAAACACACACACACACACACACACACACACACACATGCACATACTCACACATGCACACACTTTGGCACGTGTGTGTGTGTGTGTGTGTGTGTGTGTGTGTAAAAGCATTCTATCCCTACTTCTATTTATCAGTTCTTCCTCTGGATGCAGAGAACATCTTCCTTCATAGATCCTTTGTAGTTAACTTGGGTATCTGTAATAGTCAAAATGACTTATTCACTCAAAGTTGTTCTTAAAACAATATTGAAGTTACTGTATACAATGTTCTCTTGATTCTGCTCATCTTGCTCTTCATTATTTCATGCAAGTCTACCCATGTTTTTCTAACATCATTGAGCTCATCATTTCTTATAGTACAGTAATATTCCATAACAATTATATACCACAACTTGTTTAGCCATCCCCCAATTTACAGGCATCCCCACAATTTCCAGTTCTTTGCCACCACAAAGAGAACTGCTATAAATATTTTAGAACATGTGAGTTCTTTTCCTTTTTACCCAATCATCTTGGGAAACACCTAGCAGTGATGTTGCTGGGTCAAAGGGTATAGGCAGTTCAATAATTCTTTGGGCAAAATTCCAAATTGCTCTCAAAAATGGTTGGATCAGTTCACAGTTCCATCAACAGTGAACTAGTGTCCTAATTTTTCCACATCCCTTTCAACATTTGTCACTTTCCCCTTCAATCATTTTAGCCAATCTGATAACTATAAAATGATGTCAAGGTTGTTTTAATTTCCATTTCTCTAATCAATAATGATTTAGAGCATTTTTTCATATGAGTATAAATTATTTTGATTTCTTCATTAGAAAACTGCCTATTCATATCCTTTGACCATTTATCAACTGGGGAATGACTGGTATTCTTATAGATTTAATAAAGTTCTTTATATATTTGAGATATGAGACATTTATCTGAGAAATTGTCTATAAATTTTTTCCTCCAGTTTTCTGCTTTCCTTCTGATCTTGGCTATGTTGGTTTTATTTCTACAATTTTTTTTAATTTAATGTAATCAAAATTATTAATTTTACACCTCACAGTGCTCTCTATCTCTTGTTTATTTATAAATTGTTCACCTATCCACGAATCTGATAGGTAATACGTTCCATGTTCTTCAAATTTATATCTAGGTCATATATCCATTTTGATCTTATCTTGGTAAATGGTGTAAGATATTAGTCTATACCCAGTTTCCAACAGATTGCTTTGCAGTTTTCCCAACAACTTTTATCAAATAATGAATTCTTATCCTAAAATCTTAAGTCTTTACACTTGTCAAATACATACTATAGGCTTAGATTCTTATAATCTAGCCAATAGGTCACTTAACATTCAGACTCCTTAAGAGTCTGCCCAATATGATGTTCTAATAAACCTTGTCCTTGGCTGAAAAAAAATACATACTATATTTATTTGCTGCTGCAAATTGTGTGTGTACTCTGTTCCATTGATCTACCCTTCTGTTTCTTAGCCAGTACCAGATAGTTTTGATAATTATTGCCTTTAATATAGTTTCATATCTGGTACCATTAAATTTCTTTCCTTTACATTTTTTTCATTAGTTCCTTTGATATTAGTGATTTTTTGTTCTTCCAAGTGAATTTTGTTATTATTTTTTCTAATTCAATAAAACAATTTTCTGGTAATTTAATTGGGATGGCATTGAATATATAAATTAGTTTAGGTAAAACTGTCATTTTTTTATATTGGCCCTGCCTAACCATGAACAATTAATATTTCTCCACTTATTTAAATCTGATTTTATTTGTATAAAAAGTTTTTTGTAATTTGGTTCATATAGTTCCTAGGTTTGTTTTGGTAGGTACTTTATACTGTCTAAAGTTATTTTAAATGGATACCCCATACCTCTTACTATCTCTTCTTGCAGGGTTGTGATATATAGGAGTGCTGATGCTTTATATGGATTTACTTTATATTCTGCTCCTTTGCTAAAGTTATTGATTGTTTCAACTAACTTTTCAGTTGAGTTTTGGGATTTTCCAAGTATGTTATTATATCATCTGCAAAAAAGACATTTTATTACCTTATTTCCTATTCTGATTCCTTCTATTTCTTTTTCTTCTCTTACTGCTATTGCTAAGATTTCCAATATAGTGTTAAATAATATTGGTAACAGTGGGTATTTTTGTTTCACACCTAATGTTACTGGGAAGGTTTCTAGCTTATCCCCACTATAAATAATTCTTGCTGATGGTTTTAGGTAAATACTTTTTATCAATTTAAGGAAAAAATCCATTTATACCTATACTTTCAAGTGTTTTTTTAATAGAAATGAGTGTTGTACTTTTATCAAAAGCTTTTTCTGTATCCATTTATATAATCATATGATTTTTTTAAACTTTTATTATTGATGTAATCAATTATGTTAATAGTTTTTCTTATGTTAAACCATCCCTGCCTTTCTGGTATAAATCCCACTTGGTTACAATGTATAATCTTTGTAATCTATTGTGGCAATCTTTTAACTAGTATTTTATTTAGGATTTTTGCATTCATATTCATTAATGAAATTGGTCTATAATTTTCTTTCTCTGTTTTTACTCTTTCAGGTTTAGGTATCAATATCATATTTGTTTCATAAAAGGAGTTTGGTAGGATCTCTTCTTTACCTATTATTCCAAATAATTTATTTAATATTGGAATTAGTTGATCTTTAAATGTTTGATAGAATTCACATGTAAATCCATCTGGTCATAGTGCTTTTTTCTTAGGAAGCTCATTTATGGTCTGTTCAATTTCTTTTTTTTTTTCTAAAAATAGGTCTATTTAGATATTCTATTTCCTCTTCTGCTAATCTAGACAGTTTATATTTTTGTAAATATTCTTCCATTTCACTTAAGTTGTTAAATTTATTGGTGCATAATTGAGCAAAATAACTCCTTATAATTGTTTTAATTTCATCTTCATTAGTGGGATATTCACCCTTTTCATCTTTAATACTAGTGATTTAGTTTTCTTCTCTCTTTTTTTAAATCAAATTTACCAATGATTTATCTATTTTATTGGCTTTTTTCATAAAACCAATACCAAGTTTTATTTATTAATTCAATAGTTTTTTACATTCAATTTTATTACATTCACCTTTAATTTTTTAGGATTTCCAATTTAATGTTTAATTAGGGATTTTTAGTTTGTTCTTTTTCTAGTTTTTTTGTTTTGTTTTGTTTTAATGAGACAATTGGGGTTAAGTCACTTGTCCAGAGTCACACAGCTAGTGAGTGTTATGTGTCTGAGGCCAGATTTGAACTCAGGTCCTCCTGACTTCAGGGTCAGTACTCTATCCACTGTACCACCTAGCTGCCCCTTTTTCTAGTTTTTTTAATTGCATACCCAATTTATTGGTCTGCTCTTTTTCTATTTTATTGACATAAGCATTTAGAGATATAAATTTTCCTCTGATTATTGCTTTTGCTGCATCCCATAGGTTATAATATGTTATCTCATTACTGTCATTCTCTTTATTGAAATTATTGATTGTCTCTGATTTGTTCTTTAACCACTCATTCTTTAATATTAGGATCTCTAATTAGTTTTTCATCTTTTTTCTGTGGTCCTTTATTAAATATAAATTTCTTGCATTGTGATCTGAAATGGATACTTTTAATATTTCTGCTTTTAACTGTAAAAATTTTAAATCCTAATATATGGTCAATCTTTCTAAAGTTGCCACAAACTGCTGAGAAAAAAAAGGTGTATTCCTTTCTATTTCTATTCAGTTCTCTCCAAATATCTATCATACCTAGCTTATCTAAAATTTTATTCACTTCCTTGACTTCTTTCTTATTTATTTTTTGGTTAGATTTATCCAGTTCTGAGAGGGGAAGATTAAAGTCTCCCACTATTATAATACTGTTTCTATCTCCACCTATAATTCGTTTAATTCTTTTAAAAATTTAGATGCTATAGTATTTAGTGCATATAGGTTCAGTTGCTTCATTGTATATGGTACCTTTTATCAAAAATGTAGCTACCCTGTTTATCCCTTAATGGAATCTATTTTAGTTTTAACTTTGTCTGAGATCATAATTGCTACCTCTGCCTTTTTTTTTTGCATCAGTTAAAGCATAATAAATTCTACTCCAACCTTCCATTTTTAATCTGTGTGTAATTGTAATTATACTTTAATGTTTTCCTTTTATTTCTTGTGGACCTTTTATATTGAATTTTCCACTGAGTTCTGGCCTTTTTGTCACAAACATCTGAAAGTCTTTCAGTTCATTAAATGTCTTTTTTTTTTCATTCAAGATTATATTCAGCTTTGCTGGGTAAATTATTCTTTGTCATACCCTCAGCTCTCTTGCTCTTCAAAACATAATGTTCAAAGACCTACAATCTTTTAGTGTGGAAACTGCTAGATCTTGTGCAATCCTGATTCTATCTCCACAGTATTTAAATTGTTTTTTTTTCTTGGTGTTTGCAATATTTTCTCCTTAACCTGGGAGTTCTGGAACTTGGCTATGACATTCCTCTAAGTTTTCCTCCTGGGATCTCTTTAAGGTAGTGAATAGTAGATTTTTCCTATTTCTACTTCACCCTCTTGTTCTAGACTTGCAGGGCAATTTTCCTTAATAATTTCTTGTAATTTTGTGTCAAGATTCTTTCTTTGATCATAACTTTCAGGTAGCCCAACAATTCTTATTTTGTCTCTCCTCAATCTGTTCTCCAGATCAGTTGTTTTTCTAATGAGATGTTTCAGATTTTCTTCTATTTTTCTTTCTTTTGATTTGGGTTTTTTTTTCTTCAGGAAATCAATGTTTTATTTTAGTTTAGTTTTGAAATTTATTTTAAACTTAAATACAAAAGAAGAGAAGAAAAATTGCCATGTACACAGCAGAACATAAGAGAGGATTCAACATAAAGCAATAAATTTCTATTCCAAGAAAATCTATGTAATAAATACTAGACATTATTTTCAAAACTATCCATTTTTTCTTTGCTTCCTTGTATTTTTTTTGTCCTCTGCTGCACGCTTTTTACTTTATTTTTCCCCTTCTTCCCCTCCCCCAAGGCTACAATTAAGCATAGCTATATAGATATAAAAATAGATGCATATATATATACACATACATATATATAAACATACAATACATACACATATACACTCAAATGCATATCTGTAAGACCATAGTAGGCTTATTTCCACCTGTCATCTTTTTCTCTGAAGGTGGATAGCATCTTCCTTCACAAGTTCAAGTCTTTCCATATTTTTCTAAATCTACCAGCTCATCATTTCCTACATTACAACAGTATTCCAACCCAATCACATCATATCTGGGAAGTTGTATGTGAGTGTTTTTCCCAGTTTTCTGCATTCCCTCCATTCTAGGCTATATAGGTTTTATTTATACAGGAAATTTTTAATTGAAAATAATCAAAATTATCCATTTTACACTTCAACACTACTCTCACCTTATAACATGGTTTAAGGTCTGATACTACTGCATCTAGTTCCTTCATATCTTTTCCCCCTGGTTTCCTTAAAGTTCCTGACCCTCTGCTCTTCCAAATGAACTCTGTTATTTTTTCTGACTCAGTAAGATAATTTTTTTAGTAATTTAATTGGGATGGCATTACATAAATAGATTAGTTAGGTAAAATTGTCATTTTAAAAAATTATATTAGCTTTATCTACCCATGCATAATAAATATTACTTCAATTATTTATAGTGTTCTATTATTTCTTGGTATCTTAAAACATCACTCATTTCCTCTTGCCCAATTCTAGTTTTCAAGAAGTTATTTTCTTCCTTAGATTTTGGACATCTTGAACTGGATGCCCAGTAAACACCCTAAACTCAGCATGTCCAAAACAGAACTCTGTCTTTCCCCCTACAGTCTTCCTCCCATGCTTCTACCTTTCCTGTTACTGGAGAGGACAACACCATCCTCCCAATCCCTCAGGCTCATCCTTCACTCCTCCCTATCTCTCCTCTCACCCCCCATATTCAAGCTGTTGCCAAGGCCTGTGTATTTTATCTTTGCAACATCTCTCAAATGTGCCTCCTTCTCTCCTCTGACCCTGCCACCACTCTAAAACAGGTCGTCATCACCCCATATCTGTATTACTGCAATAACTGCTGGTTCTCCCTGCCTCAAGTCTCTCCCCACTCCAAATAGAGATTCAACCAATAAAGGGCTTATCCAAAAATGCAGATCTGAGCATATCATACCCCCTACTCAATAAACTCCAGTGGTTCCCTATTGCTTTAAGGAGCAAATACAAAATCTCTGTTTGGTATTCAAAGCCCTTTATAATTCAGCCCCCTCCTACCTTTCCAGTCTTCTTACACCTTACTCCTTGACATTTCCTCTTCAGTTCAATGGCACTGATATTCCTGGCTGTTCCACAAACAAGACACTCCATCTCTCTATTCTGGGCATTTTCTCTGGCTGTGCTCCATGCCTGGAATGCTCTCCCTCTTCTGCTTTAATTACTAACCTCCTTGGCTTCCTTTAAGTCCCAAATAAAATCCCACCTTCTACAGGAAGCCTTCCCCCAGTAATCATTTAACTGCCATGCCTTCCCTCTGTTATCTATTTCCTATTAATCCTGTATATAGCTCGCTTTTTTGTGTATTTGTTTTCACATTGATTCCACCATTAGTTTGTAAGATCCTTGAGGTCAGGGACCATCTTTTGCCTCTTTTTGTATCCCCAACATTTAGCACAGTGCCTGGCACATAGTAGGTCTTTAATAAATGCTTATCAAATGAATCTATTGAATGAATGAATTCTAGATTCTTTGCCAATTATCTCTTTGATGATTTTTTTTCAGAATTTTCCTAGGAATCAAAACCAAGCTCACTGGCCTACAGAGAGATTCTGTTCTTTTCCCTTTTAGAAAATAGGCACAATATGTGCTCTTCTCCATTCTTGCGGTCCTTCTCCTGTTGGTTTACTATTCATAGCTGCCAGATCTTTGTACTCTAGGACTTAGTTCATCTGGACCAAGTGACTTAAATTCATTAGTGGCAATTAGGTACTGTCTTGTTAGGCCTGAGTTAAAATCCTATCTCTGACACTTACTTACAGAGAGATGTCTTTACTCTTGTGTGAATTGAATTTAAGTGAGGCAGAGTTGCACAAGGTCGTCAGCCTCATTCTCTCTTCCAGAGTCATCAAAGTCCGGCGGCAGTACAAAAGTCAATGGCCCACTTACAGTGGATGACCTTGGTGTCTTCAATCTCTAAGCTGCCTACATGGCCTTTGGAACAAATTGCTCTTATTTGCCCATTTCACTGGGGGAAGTTCTGCCAGGGAAAGTAAACATGGTTGCAGTAGACATCCCCCTAATTCATAGAAGGGTTTGAGGCCTGTTGATCGCCCTCACCCTGGCTCAGCCCATCTTTGGAGACAGTTCTCCCAGGTGTGACCAATGCACATGCTACAGCTTCTTGGAGCTACAAGTGAGAGTCGGGTGAACCAGGTAGACACCAAAGGTGGGTAAGCAGCTCTTGGCAAGCCCTCATACCAGGGTTGCTAGTCCTCCCTGAACATCCCAAACAGAACCTTCCATCCCTCTGACTAAAGGGAGGAGTCATAAATCTCTCCATTTAAAAGGAGAGAGGGAACAAAACAGACATCTCATTTCCCACCCTGTTGCACTCATTTTGAACTTCGACATCTCCACTATTCCTCCCTCTGCTTTTGCACTTTCTTTCATGTGTTGTCTTTCCCCACTGGATTGTAAGCTACTTAAGGACAGGGACTGTCTTTTGTACTTTCATTCCTAAAACAATACTTGGTGCTTAATAAATATTTATTGACTGACTAACTGGTCTTGGGATCCCTTTACACTCTTAAAAATGATTGATGACCCCCACCTCCAAATAGCTTTTGTGTATTATGTGTATTATATATTGTGTATTATATGTATGTGAATTATATCTATAAATATTTGCCATATTGCTAATAATACTACTAGTGCCTAGCATTTATATAGTGCTATAAGGTTTGTAATGAGCTTACAAATATCTCACTTGATCCTCACAACACCCTGAGAAGTTGGTGCTCCCCTGAGGCAGACAGTGTTAAATGACAAGTGCAGGGTCGCACAGCCATCTGACAGAGCCTGTGGGTCATCAGCTTGTTTTACAACCAGCTTCCCTCCTTTTCCTACAGCACAACTTTCTGATGACATTCTTCACAGTCCTTCTCCTGCACTGGTAATACTCTGCTGCCTATTCATACCAGCATGCACATTGCCTTCTGGGTGACCCTCAACTTTAATTATTTTAGAGACTGTGGCAGTCCATAACCTGTAGTCATTTAATAGGCCTGGAAGAATGCTGATGTTAAAAAGATGGACTTCTGTTTCAGAGAGACATTCTCAAAAAAAGACACTGCCCCAACTTCTGCTTAACTGGATTGTTTTGTTTTCAGAGATGGAAGTGGGGTAGTTGTTGGAAAAGAATAAAAAAAAATACATTAAAAAAAAAAGTATTGTTGCATCAAAATCGATAAAATATTCCAAATAAAATAAAAGGCAATGATTTGAAAAGGGGAAATATGGAAATATAATAAAAGCCCAATGCAATCTAGAGCACTTTCCTACTCTCATTCAATTCTGGGCCCAGTTTACAAACTATTAGTAAACTGTGTGCTACCTGTACCTGATTTTAATGCTTGGATCCTCAATAGACATTCTCAGCAGGAAGGAAACAGGAATATAAGAGAGACTATATATAGTCATATATGGCAACAGACCTAGTCTGCTTGGGGAATCTGGCCTTTGGCAGGTAGGTCAATAGGAATAGAGGTAAAATAAAGAAACTGCCTCTTATGTCAGTCTATAGAGCTAGTCTTCATCTACAGAGACCCTTTGTGAGGAACATAGAGAGCTTCCCCCAAAGAAAGGACTCTCTGTTTTCACCCAGGTTTTTTTCTGACCTGTTTATCCTTTTCTGAGGTGTTAAGTGTGTCCACAATCAAGGGAGGGTTTTTAATTTGGTTACTGAAAATATCACCCTGGCCTTTCTCCTTCTCTATTGTCCTTCTTATATATCTCCTCAGGGATACTCACCAGCTAGACTAGATATATGATATGTAAAATGATATGATAGATCTAAAACTGGAAAGAACCTCAGAAACTATCTAGTTCAGCCACCTCATTTTACAGATGAGGAAACTGAGACTCAGAGAGGTTCAGGTTATCACTCAATTCCACACAGGTAGTAAGTGGCTGAGATGGGATTTGAAACCAGGTTCTCTGACTCCAAATCCAGCCTTTGTCCTGTACCAGGGGAAACTGAGGTCAAAGGATGTTAATAGGATTTAGAATTGGAAGGGACCTTTCCTGCAACTCATTCTTCTCTCTTTTTATCTCTAAATAACCAAAGTCCTTAAAACTGATATTCCTTCAGACCTCCAGGTTAAGCATAAATTAGTTAGGGCTGGTACATTGCATGCAACATGTTCTAGGGAATGGAGGGCTTTGAGGTTTAAATTATACACTGTTTTAAACATACCCAAATTCTGGAAGCTCTTTATCAAAGTTAATGCTCTCCTCATAGGTGACATTCAGTTTTTCATCAACAGCAATTACCTTCACCTGAAATAAAATTTGAAAAAAAAAAAAGATTGAATCAGATCGAGTAAGTATTAAAATAGTTGTCTAGGAGAGCTCTTGTCTCTTAAAGACAAACCGGCCACCCACACACAAGAAGCTTGTTGCCCAGTTCTCTCTCTGGAGTACCAGTCTACATTAGTATAGCAATTTACAGTTGCAAAGTGCTTCACAGTCATCATCTTGCTTAATCTTCACAATGTCCCTATGGATCCATGGAGCCATCGTTGAACTATCCAAACAAGAATGAGTATTTTTACCTCTGAAAACTAGGTGGCACGATGAGTAGAGAGCACTGGGCCTCGAGTCAGGAAGACTTATCTTCCTCAGTTCAAATCTGGCCTCAGGTACTTATTAGCTGTGTGACCTTGGGTAAGTCACTTAATGATGTTTGCCTCAGTTTCCTCACCTGTAAAACGAGCTGGAGAAAGAAATGGCAAACCACTCTAGCATCTTTGCCGAGAAACCCCCCCAAAAAAAAGTCAGAAACAATGGAACAACTTTTTAGCTCTGCTAAAATGTCACCTTCTACTGAGAAGCCTTTCCTGTTCCCTCTTAATGCCCATATCTTATAGTAATCCTATCTATACCTTGTTCATACATGTTTTCATGTTGTGTTGTCCATTAGATTGTAAGCTCCTTAAAATCAGGAACTGTGTTTTCCCTTTCTTTGTACCCCCAGAACTTAGCACAATGACTGACACATAGTAGGCACTTAATAAATACTTATCGACTAACTACTCATCTCAATTTTCCAGGTCCCCAAACCCAGTCCCTCCTCAAAGAACAAAATCTCATCAATATACAACATTGCCAAGTCAACATATTCCATTTTCGGCTGGCGCCCACACCTTTCTAAACACTAAACCGAGGATCAAGACACCCAGGTTCTGGTCTCAGTTCTGCTACTATCTGTGTGACCCTGAGCAAGTCACTCATCTTTCTGGGCCTGTTCTTCCTCATCTGTAAAATGAGAGGGCTGAGTTTCATTGATCCCTTTCCCCTTCTCACATTTTATTATTCCACAAATCTGCAGGCTCATTTCCACATATTTTTCACAGCTGTGTGAGTCCCACTGGTTTTAAATCTCCCTAAAGCTTCTTAAACCTAGGTCTGGCTCCCAGTCTTCTTCTTCTTCCTTCTAACCCTTGTGCCCCAAGACTTTGGCCCGCCTCCTTTCTTCCTTGGCCTCCCCAGATTTTCTTCCACCTGAGAGTTCACACCCATGCACCAGCTCTCTATGGAAAGAGGAATAATTTCTCAATACCCACTCCCCTGCTGTCTCTGAAACAAGCACATAGCCCTCCCTTTTTTTTCAGTTTTATAAATGTTTTTCTGAGGGCAGTTATAGGGAGAATAGACTTTAAAATAAAAACAAAAGGGAAAAACTAAGTTAGAATAAGCCCTAAAGGTCTCAATAAAGGGTATGCCTGGTTGTCACTGAATGTCAGTGGTGCCAGGACCATCAATTCTTATGCCTTTGGCTTACTCGCATGGTTTGAGAGTCATCACTGCCTCAACCCTGTCTGAGCAAGGTGCTTAACTTCAACCTACTCAGGCTCCTAGCTTGAGGGAGATTCAGGATGGCACCACTGCCAAGTCTAGCAAGATTCTCAGTCTTTTCCCAAACCAGCTTCCTACTCTTCCACCCTGATCCAATCCCCTGCTGTGTGTCCTTTGTTCTCAAAGGGTACCATGACATCAGGGAGGTGATGCCATGACATGCAAGTGAATTGGATTTAAGCAAGGGAGGGCTGTGCAAGGTCATCAGCCTCACTTTCTCCTCTGGAGCCATCTGGGTTCAGTGACCAGATATGGATCAGGACAACTGGAGATGGCCCAGGATGCAGTGGGAGACCTTGGCCTTTTCAAGCTAAGGTCTTTAACAGGTCTGACTCAGGTAATGCCCACTCAGTGATTGAGGCTTAAAAAGAAATGAGGCAAAGAATGGTCTTTTTAAAAATATATAGACAGATCTAGGAGGTGAAGACCCTCAGGGTTTCTGGACAAAACAGAAACAATTTCAAGGTGGTGCCCAATGGCTCTGAGCAGTGCAGCATTTCCATTCTGCTGCTACAAGGAATGTCTATGCATCAACAAAAGCCCACCAACCATCAAGAGGATTCCTGACTGGCTAAGTGTGAGCTTGGACTAGTAAACCAATAAATGAGCTTGGTCTAGAGTAGATGGATCTCCCCTCACAGGGAACACCCTGAGAGGAGAGTTACTAGGGCCTTTGACAAGGATTTGCCCCTGTGACTTACAGTACTGGAAAAATTGCTTGGGGTGGGAATCGGGGGAAGGGAAGAGGAAAAAAAGAGACTAAGACAGACAGAGAGAAACAAAGACAGACACAGAGAGAACAAGAGAGAGAGGGAGGGAGAGACAGAGAGACAGAGAGACAGACAGAGACAGAGAGAAAAGAAGTTGTGGAGACTTTCACATGGTGTGGCAATGGCTGGAAAATGGCATGGAGGTCTGATTCCAGACGACATAGGAATAATAGCTAGCATTTATATAGTATTTTAAGGCTTGAAAAGTCCTCTATAAACATATTTTATCCTCCCAACAACCCTGGGAAGGTAAGTGCTATCATCCTCATTTTACAGATGAGGAAACTAAGGCAGCCAATTGCCTAGGGTCACATAGCTAGTAAGTATTTGAGGCAGGATTTACCTTAGGTCTTTCTGACTCCAGATCCAGGGCCCTATCCTTTGTGATACCTAGCTGTCCAGTTAAGACAGAAGTTCACCAATCAGAGCTGGGGGACCTTGGGGAAGTATCCAGGGTTGTAGTTTTGGAAGATTTGGAAATCCTTGCCAATTTGCTTCAGAGACAGGACTTGAAATTGGATTTTGCTCACTCTGAGAAGGTCCCTTTCCATCTACCACAATAATTCAGCATATTACTCTATTTCCTTACAGATAAATTCTAGAAACTATATTTGTGTTTTGGAATTTCTGGAGAAACACTGGGCAGAAAAACTTATTAAGCCAGGAGTAGCTAGGTGGCACAGTAGATAGAGCACAGGCCCTGGAGTCAGGAGGACCTGAGTTCAAATCCGACCTTAGATACATAACACTAGCTGTGTGACCCTGGGCAAATCACTTAACCCCATTGTGTAGCCCCCCCCAAAAAAAACCCTTATTAAGCCAGAACAAGAATGACCCTGAAGCTCATGTTTGGGGGAATCAAAACAAGATCATGAGGCAAAGTATCATAGATTTAGGGGTAATGGGGACCTAATGGGAAGGAGAAGGGGAAGAATAAAAAACAAGGGTACACCAGAACCAGGTACCAAGATGTGAGAAGGGACAAGTGCGCTAGAATCAAGAGTAGTTGATAAGGAGCCCAAGTGAGTTCAGCCACCCAGAAGTGATTACTTAAATTGGGGATTAGAAATGAGGAAGGCTTAGAAACTAGCCAAGAACACAGCCAATGCAGGGGTTGGTTTGCTTGAATATACATTTTTTTTCTTTTTTGATAGGGAAAGTTGGAGGGAGAGAAAATAAATCTTTGTTAATTAAAAAATGAGGGAAAAGAGAAAGAAGGGGGAAAAGAAATTAGTCAAGGGGAAAAAAAACCTGGGGGCCAAGGGCAAGGTCTCCAAGATCAGCTGAAATGGAAAGCTGAAATGGTCAGTAACCTCAAGCCCAGGGCAGAATCTTTCATAAGCCATCCATACTAATGGCCTCATACATCTGACACAAGCATATGTCCCTACACAGAAATCCTCTATATCTCTCCACATGTATACACCAACTTCTTCCCTAGTGCCCCTACATAAAAGTCCCGTATATTTTGCATGTACCACTACATACAAACCACCAAGGCCTATGTGCGCTTCATAGCCATCACTGGCTGCATACACCTCTATTTCTAAAATGTGTCTTTTCATGTTTTATCATTACTTTCTTGTTCTGACATATAGCCCCAGGCAATGTTCCATCCCACAGGAGGCCTTTATGCCCATCTCCGCTATTGATAACACTTGGTAAGTGAGATTTGAGAAATTCTCCTTACACAGAGGAAAATTTAATGCTGTAAAATCTCATACCTTTGATTTAGCAGAGAATCCAGTCCCTTCCTGGCCCTTCCTGGGATTAGCCTGAAGGAATATGAGTGGAATTGGTGGGCTAGAGAGTAGGTGAACAGTGCCAGAGAGACAGAGAAAACAGACTTAAAAATGGAGATCCAGGACAAGAAACCACTAGAGATCAAACAGTATTCTTGGGAGAAAGAGGCAAGCCTTTGTATCTTAAATGTTGGTATGCTGTTGTTGAGAGCGTCAAGATGTGGGAATATGCATTGAAGCTCTGATCCTAGCTGAGATCATTTCCCCTCTCTGGGCCTCAGTTTCCTCATTTGTAAAACAGAAGTGGTAATGCTTGCAAGCATCATAGCGTGGCTGCATAGAAAGTCTGCTTCTGCCATATAAATGGGTAAGCAAAAAGCCATTTCACAAATCAGCAAATTGCACTGAGAAAGGTTCAAGCTAAATCCAGTTCCGGGTATAGAGTCATAGGTCATTAACTGAAAGGTATGAAAAACAGGCAGATTCAAAGGGCAAGAATAACTGAGTACAGGACCCTTTGCTTAGCATCATGCTGTCCTCAAGTCCCGGCCTGCTTGTGAGCTGCTCGGAACATTCCCCTTTCCTCCTAACCTGAAGCTACTAATACAGAGTTAGTAAGACTGGAGAGTCAAACACTTAGGTCCAGGGATGGAGCTGATGTCAGGAAGACCTGAGTTCAAATCCTACCTTAGATACTTTGTTAGTAGAGTGACCATGAACAGATCATTTATCTTTCTCATCCTCAGTTTTCTCATCTGTAAAATGGGGAGGGGGGGTATAATAGCACCTAATTCATAGGGCTGTGGTGAAGTTCAAATAAGATAATATATGGATATATAGAAAACATTTTGCAAACTTTAAAGACCTGTATAAGTGTTACCTATTATTATTATTATGAAAAGTCTGAAATTTTTAAAGGGTTGTTACTTTAAGTATACACTATTACTGGACTATCTCCAGTTGTCCTGATCGATATCTGTCCACTGTACCCAGAGGGCTCTGGAGGAGAAAGTGAGGCTGGTGACTTTGCACAGCCCTCCCTCACTCAAATCTAATTCACTCGCAAGTCATGGCATCATCTTCCTGATGTCATGATCCTCTTCTAGAACTAACAAACCACAACCTGTGAGTAGTCCGAGCTGCCCCACCAGGGACCCAACTGGCCAATTCCAGTTGGCCAACTCAGCTCCTCTCCTGTCCTCTCCTCTCTTCTCCTCATCTTTTTTCTCCTCTCCTCTCCTCTTCTCTCCTCTCCTATCCTCTCATCTCTCCATATGGGCTATCATGCCCTTACCTGAGGGTGCTCTGCCCAAAGGAAGGTAAATTTTGAAGGTTGAAACCTAACTAGATATCTTGGGGTTTTCTGGCTAGATTTCTTTCTTAAAGACCGTGCCTTAAACCCAATTCACTCTGGCTCTCTTTGATTGTCCAACTATAGGTCTGTACTGATGCACCACTTAATGGTTATTGTTTGGGCCTTGATGACCCAGAGTAAATGTAAATAGTAACTGTTTCTCTTTTAAGCCAGAAACCTGGAGGGTCTTCACCTCCCTGTTTGATTTTGTTTGTTTGTTTGTTTATTAAAGGGGCCATCCCTTGGCTCACTTCTTAAACAGCCTTAATCACTGGATGGGCATTGACTCAGTCAAACTGAGACCTGTTAAAGACCTTAGCTTGAAAAGGCCAAGGACCTCATTGCATCCTGGGCCATTTCTAGTTGTCCTGATCCATATTTGTCCAATAGACCCAGAGGGCTCTGGAGGAGAAAGTGAGGCTGGTGACTTTGCACAGCCCTCCCTCACTCAAATCTAATTCACTTGCAAGTCATGGCGTCATCTTCCTGACGTCATGGTCCTCTTTGAGAACGAAGGACAACTCACACGATACACTAATGGCTGTATCATGATGACATGACTCAAGAAATCTTTGTGCTTTAAGAAATTAGTAAGAAACACTTGGATTTAGCGCGTTTATTTTTTGAACACAAATAATGCTGCTAAAGTAAAACTGAAAATAATTTTTTTGGCCTTCACTCTCAAGTAGACTAAATATTCCCTATGTATGTGCTATTCATTTTCCTGGATGATGCACCGAAGGCAGGCCTACCCCATTCTCATGAGCAGAAACTCCTAACCAGCTGAATCCAAATCTCCATGCTCAGGACACCGTGCTAGACAGGATAAAGGACAAAGATATGGTCCTTGTCCTCATGGACTTTGCAGGCCAAAGGGAGATGAGTCAAGCACACTTTGAAGTGTCAGGAGCAAGTTTTAAGCCCAGGTCTTTCCAGCTAATATATGTCAGAAGTGGGACTTGGGGGCAGCTAGGTGGCGCAGTGAATAGAGCACTGGCCCTGAAGTCAGGAGGACCTGAGTTTAAATCCGGCCTCAGACCAAACACTTGACACTTACTAGCTGTGTGACCCTGGGCAAGTCACTTAACCTCAATTGCCTAAAAAAAAAAAAGTGGGACTTGAAAACAGCTATCTGCAGTATGCCATGTTGATCTTCTGATAGTGTCATATAGTACAAGAAATTCTGAATTTACCAACATAGATTTAGAGTCCAAAGGGACCTTAGAATGCTATCTAATTTTACAGATGAGGAACTGAGGCCTACAGAAATTAAGTGACTAGCCCTAGGTCATACATGTCCTACATGGCAGAGCTAGGATTTGAACTCAGGTCCTCTGATTGCAAAGCCAGGGCTGTTTCTGCTATACTGCCCTGACTCCTGCCAAAGGGACCTTAGTCAGAAGCCAGGCAACTCACTAGGAATATTTACTGTCATGGGCAGGGGATAAGGGAAGCTAGGTGGCACAGTAGATAGAGTGCTGAGGCTGTAGTCAGGAAGACTCGTCTTCCTAAGTTCAAATCTGGCCTCAGACATTTACTAGCAGTGTGATTCTAGGCAAGTCACTTAACCCTGTTTGCCTCAGTGTCCTCATCTGTCAAATGAACTGGAGAAGGAAATGGCAAACCATTCCAGCATCCTTGCCAAAAAAACCCCAAATGGGGTCATGAAGAGTCAGAAACAACTGACAAATGACTAATCCCTCTTGGTGGAAGAAATTTCCATAGTTGGGATTCTCCTTATTGCTGAAATCACAGCTCTTTTAAAAATAATAATAATAATAGCTCTCAGGATTTACAAAGTGCTCTCCTCCCTGCAACCTGGTAGTCTCCTCTAATTTCAGATGTTTGTCAATGGAAAGGCCAATATATTAATTTCAGATCCATTTACTTTAATACTTCGATGGATCTGTAAGTATTCTCTTCACCAATACCATTTAAAATCCATTCATACCTCTAACAATGCAGTTTTGGTGTTCTTGCAGTACTAGTTCTGCTCATGCAGATAAGGAAAGGGAAAAGCTCTAAATTTTAATTGAGTAATAAGCTTCACCTTGAGGAGGCAGCAGGTGACCCCAGGAATCCACAACATTAATTTAATCTTAGGGAGATCTTTGTCCTAATAATGGCAGACCTTGCTGATAACAAGAATGTAAATAATTCAGAGAAATTGGACAGCAGCACTTTCTTTGATGTTCCTTTCCTCTGTTAATACTCTATGTGTAGTTTTTTTTTCTATCATCTCTAAATTGTCTTAAGTAAAAAACATTTTGTTCCTTTGTATACGATATAAAAACCTCTACATCAAACATTCTGTGGGGAGAAAATTGTAAGCCTAAATTTCAGTCACCCTCTCCTGTAATTACAGTAATAAAGATTCACTTGTCTCTAAGTATAATTCACTTTATTATTGAAATACTTTTTTCTTGATAATGTTAATCATTTTGTACATGCATAACCCATATTAGATTACTTACCATCTCAAGGAAGGGGAAAGGAAGGGAGGAAAGGAAAGAATTTGGAACTCAAAAAATTTTTTAAAAGAATGTTAATAATTGTTTTTACATGTAATTGGGGGGGAATAAATATTTTTTAAAATGATGTTATGTATTATCCCGATAATACTCACTGGACAAACTCACTGGAAAAGTGAATAGAGAGCCACACCTATAGTTAGGAAGACCTAAGTTCAAATCTTGCCTCAGATACTTACTAGCCATGTGACTATGGTACCTAATCCAAAGGTTCTTAAAGTGTGGTACAAGGACCCCCAAGGGTCCTTGGAGACCCTTCCAAGGAACCTCTGAGGTCAAATCAATTTTCATAATAATACTAAGATATTTCATTTCTAATAAAAAAAATATGCAAAGATAAAACCCAAATAAACAAAAGCTCTTTGGGGGAGTCTTCAATAAGTTTTAAGAGCATTAAAGGGTCTTGTGACCCAAAAGTTTGAGAACCACTGCCCTAGTCAATAATATTTATATTAAGTTATGGAAGAGTTGCTTATCTGTATTGGGAAGGAAGGGAGAAAGGAATTTCCATACCAGGAATTTCCAATGGTGTATAGGGCCATCTCCAGTCGTCCTGATCTATATCTGGCCCCTGGCCCCAGATGGCTCCGGAGGAGAAAGTGAGGCTGGTGACTTTGCACAGCCCTCCTTCATTGAAATCCAATTTACTTGCAAGTCATGGCATCCCTTCCTGATGTCATGGTTCTCTTCGACAATGAATGACAAATAACTGCAACAACACATACAGGTCTTGACCACCAATTCAATCCAACAAGTGCTTATTAAGTGCCAGTTATGTCCCAGAACTGCTCGAGATGCTAGGAATACAAAGACAAAAATAAAAAACAGCAACTGCTTTTGAGGAGCCTATTTTCTTTTGGGCCAAAGCAACAGGTGTATAGATGAGTGTGTGTGTGTGTGTGTGTGTATACATACACATATACACATATGCACAAATACACATATATTGTCTATACATACAAAAATATGCCATAATAGATATATGCAGTAATATGTACACAGTAACTTAGGCGTGTATGTGGGGAAAATCTAATACTATTTTTCAAACTACCTACACTCACCATGCCTGTTTCCATTTTCTGTTTACCTTGAACTTTGATTATTCATTGACAGCTGGAAAAAATCATTATTTGTCAAATTAACTGATGTTATTACTGAGAATGGGCAGTGGAGTCTAAAAACGAAAATGCAGCCTTTTCAGATTAGTTGGCACTTTCCTCAGGGGTATTCCCTAAGGAGCCTGGAGCTCTGACAGTTAGCCAGAGGCAAGAATAAAGTATCAGTGGCTCACACATTCTAATCCTCAGCAGATTGGAAGAAAGCTGAGGTAGAAACCTGTTAAACCAGAGCAACAGTACCTTTCAGTGGCATGAAAGACCGAGTTTGAGGAAAACAAAATACAATTACTGGGCACAGGATCTAGAGCTGACCTCAAAGGTCAGCTAGTCCAACCCTCTCATTTTTTTTGAATGTCGTAAGAATATACATCTACACATCACAAGTGCCATATTTGGTCCAAACTCTTCATTTTATAGATGGAGAAACTGAGGCCTGATATGGGGGGAAAAAAGAGTCAATACTCTGCGTTTTGGCCCAAGTCTACCAAAGACAAATGTATTCATTACCTTCTAAGCATAAGGTCTGCTTAGAGACGGGATCTGCATCCAAGGGGTCCATGGATTTTAAAATTACATCTTTATAGTGAATTATAGCAAATGATATTCACTACAATGCTTCGTTTGTAGTCTTGTTTATTTTATTTTGTGCATTTAAAAATATTATTTTGGAAGAGGATCCATAGACTTCACCAGAAAGTCAAAGTGGGCCACGACTTAGAAAAAGGTTAAGAACCGCTGGCTAGAAAGAGAAAACTAGAGGGCAGTTTCTCCTCCTGTTGGAAATCTCTTGGGGGCCCAAACCATCTCTACTTATATTTTTATAGTAATCATGAAATAAAAGATAGAATTCCAAAACAAAGTAAAACAAAAGTACTTAGTTTGAGTTTGGTTATTTTTTTTAATTTACCAAACAAAACTATGGTAATATTTTTATCAAGAGGTAGGGTTTTCACCAAATAGTAATCTATAGAAATGTTAATATTGGGAGGGGCATCCTAGGAAATGTCTTTTTGGAAAATTAAGGTCTGGTTGTGGTATAACAAAGAGTCACCTCCTTTGACACTCATCTCAAGTGCCACATAAGTGAAGCCTTTAATGATATCCCTAGTTGCTGGTGCACCCTCATTACTTCATATTAATTTTATATACATATTTGCTCACGTTTTCTCCCCAGATACAATGCAAACTTGTTGAGGGCAGGGGCTGGTTCATTTTTGCCTTTGCATGTCCAGCGCCTAGCACCCCTCTGGCACATAGTTGATACTTAATATATATTTGTTGATTGACTGAATACCAAACAGCAACAAAGCCTTCTCGTTATGATGACAATGTGGCCGTGCCC
>NW_020954598.1:3714285-3725588 GCF_900497805.2 Vombatus ursinus | reverse complement strand
GGGGGGGGGGGGGGGGGGGGGGGGGAAGAAGCCAGGAATGAAAGCAATCACTGAAGATAGCAAGGAAAGATGCAGCTGCATTGGTGGAGAGCCAAGGCCCCGAGAGGGCTACGGCGCTGTCTCCGCGCTTTTCTTCGTTAGATCGTCTCGATCCCTATCACTCCAGCTACCCTGAGGAAGTGGGGAGGCAGAAGCCAGGGGGACAACTCCTAGGACCAGACTACATTAGTGGGAAGCGATCCTGGGAAGGAAGAGGAGGAAAACCTACGCCAATGGGGAGGGTCCTGGACTGGAGGAAGATTCCAGGAGCAAGGAATCGGGGATAGGGAAGACGGAGTGCACCTCGCAGTGGGGCACGGCGGAGGGAAGTGTGTGTGCCCCGAAACCGAAAGGGGGATAAGAAAGAAAGAAAGAAACGTGGCCCTGAGCTCGGGAGGAGCGGCTGCGGTCGCTAGCCCAGCCCTGGGGGCGCCGCCCGGGCGGGTACCTGCTGGGTGCTGAAGTCCCATCCTAGGTAGGCACCCTCTGTCATAGCAGTGGAGGCGGGGAGCACAACGCGCTGCGAGCTGGAGGGCGTCGGAGATGTGGTGCACGCCGCCTCTGGTGTGGGCGTGTGGGGGTGAGGGTGTCACTGTGCGCGCGCGCTCGCGTTGTGTGTCACTGCGTGCGTGCGTGTGTGTGTGTGTGTGTGTGTGTGTGTGTGTCCCAAGTCCGGGCGTACTACAGAGGATGAACCTCTCCACAGGGGCGTGGGTGTCCAACCCACACGACACGTGGGTCTGGAGCGGAGGGTCCTCGGTCTCTGCTCCCGCCTCCAGTCCGGCCCAGCCAAGTCCGGCCCCTCTCTGCCCCATCCTGTCCGGTGCTGAGGCCTTCCCTCCTGCTGCTGCTAATCCCGCGCTCAGACCCGCCCCCTTCGCCCCTCTCGGGGGTGAGAGATTGTCCTTTGATGTCAACTGTTCCCTCCTTACCAGCTTTGGGGGTGACGGAGAAAGTACTCAGCCACACCCACTGGCAAAAGGAAATACTGTGAATTCCAGAAAGTTTCTCTTCTCTCCGGTCGTCGCCGAAGCCTCTTTTCTTCCTTTTCCCCATGTTCCTCTCCCTCTTTTTAGGATCTTGTACGATCTTGTTGACCACTCTACAAATCTGCTTTGCTGGAAAGAATCTGCTCAGTGTGAATTTCTTTAACTTTCCTCTCTTTAGACCCTTGCATTTGCATTTGTGAAATGAAGGGTCTGGGGCTCTGAGGTTGCAGCCTTTCTTCCCTGTATCCCTGAAATTGCATCGACGGACCGTCACCCCACTCTTTTTCCAAGAGCCAGCTCAAATCCCAACTTCTGCCTGAGGCCTTCCAATTTACTCTGTATCTTATACATCCAGAGTTGTTTGCTTTTTCCTCTTCTCCTGAAAGGAGAGCTCCTTCAGGGCAGGAGCTGTTTTTGCCTCTCTTTGTGTCCCCGGTACTTAGCACAGGTGCCTAGCACCAAGTGAGAGCTCGTTCATTTACTGATTGACATATTTTGCCCACTGTATTGCCCTCAAAGCCAAGGGCAGAATCAGTGCCCCTTTGCCAGTGGACCTGGAGATCTCAGTGCCAAATCAAATTAAAGGTGAAAGCAGATCATTTTGGAAAATGCCTCCCTCCCAGGTTTTTTTGGAAAGTCTGCCTGTGTGGTAATGGAAAGTATACTGAAGCCAGAAAATCTGGGTCCAATCCTCTGACACCTACTGGTGTAACCTTGGCCACCTATATGCCAGTTAAGGCAGCTAGGTGGTATGGTAGATAGAACCCTAGACTTGAGGTCAATAAGACCTGAGTTCAAATGTGGCCTCAGACTCATACTATACTGGGCAAGTCAAGTACCTCTCAGCCTCAGTTTCCTCATCTATAAAATGGGGATAATAATAGCACCTACCTCTAAGTTGTGGTGAGAATAAAATGAGATTATATTTATAAAGAGCTCTGCTAACCTTAAAGTGCTATATAAATGCTAGCCAGCTCTTTTAAAATTGGGAATTGCTGTGAAGAAAAAGTAGTTTGTCAACCTCAAGGCACCATTGCTTTTTCTCCTCCTCCTCCTCCTCCTCCTCCTCCTCCTCCTCCTTCTTTATAAAGGAGAATACACTCACATTCAGGGATTAGATGTTGATCCCCAATATCTGACCTTTACCTCACAACAATTATGGACTTAAAATCCTCTTGTCACCCTGAGAGCACATATTTGTTTTACTCAATAGACATTTATTAAACAATTACTGTCTGCAGAACACTATAATAGGCAGGGAGAAATAGGCAACTTAGATAAAACATGGTTTCCATCTTTATGAAATTTATAGTCTGATAGAAGCATAAGGCACACCATAACTATAATACACAATATTACATGGTAAGTAAAGTAGAGAGGTAAAAAGTACACGGTAAGCTCTGAGGAGGATAGTTGTTGCTGAGAATAAGGAGCAGAGAAGGCCTGCTGGAAGAAATTGTGTCTGAGGCCTGCATAAGAATTTGACAAGCAAAGGATTGCTTGTCTAAACTTTAACAAAACCCAGCCCAGCCAAGGGACAGGTCACTGGCCTGGGTACAATAGGTCATAACGGCATTACTCTCACAGAACATTAGGACATAGTAACATTGAGAATTGAATTAAGAGAACATATTAATTTGGTGTTTCAAAGATAACAGAACCACTGAGAGAGGATAGGGAAAGCAAAGTCGAAAGTAACACCAAGATTTCAAAAATGTTAGGCTGGCAAAATGTATTGCTGATGCCACTGAGAGTCTGACCAGAATCTTGAATCTGATTGAGATCTATACAGAGAAATTCTAAAAGCTGCAACAGTAGACCGTGGATTGACCTTAGGGGACTGAATTATCCACACTGAGCTCCATGGAGTTTTCAGTGGCTAGTGGTATGAAAGTCAGTTTCAAGGACAAAGCAAAACACCCTCCTCCTTGATTCTGAATAGTTATAGAGTACTACAAGAAATTCCTAAATAATATTGAGGGAAAATATGATTGTATTATTTCTATCAGTGGCATCAGCAATACATTTTGACGGCCTGACATGTTTGAAGTCTTGGTATTACTTTCAACTTTGCTCTCCCTATCCTCATATCTGATCAGTTCACAGATTGTTCAATTTAAAGAGACCTCTATGATCATCTAATTCAAAGCATGTCAGACCAAGAACCCTCACTATCTGACTCACTAATAATAATAGAACTACGAATCAGAACAACTCATAGGTTTCACCTCATGGCCAGAAAATTGGAAAAGATAACATAATATGGGGAGAGTCAATGTTGGAGAGATTGTGGAAAGACAGGCACAGTAATATATTAGTGGCAGAGCTGTGAACTGGCCCAACCATTATGGAAAGCTATTTGAATTTTGCTTTGAAAGGGGGGAGGGACCTAAAATGTCCAAACACTTTAGCCTAGAGAATGTATTGCTAGGCATAGTTACTCTAGGACTGTCAGTAATAACAAGAAAGGTCTTTTTTATATAAAGCTATTTAGAGCATACCATTTCATAGTAGCAAAGAACTAGAAACAAAGTAGATGCCCATTGACTGAGTAATAGCTAAACAAGTTGTAGTCTATGAATGTAACATAGCATTCTTCTGCTGAAACAATGAATGTGATGGATACAGAGAAGCGCTGGGAGGTGTATGTGTGTGAAGCAATACTGAGCGAAGCGAGAACCAGATAATCAACGTAGACAATCAGAGAACAAGCATTTATTGGACATTCTTCTATGGGCCAGGCTCTGTACTAAGGGCTGGTAATTAAAAAAAAAAAAAAGTCAAAAACATGTTCCCTGCCCTGGGGAACCAATGGGAGAGACATCAAGCCAACAACTGTGTTCACACACGAAATATACAAAGTAGGTGAAGTCATCTCAAAGAGAAAGCATTGGGGGAGGGGGTCAGGAAGAAGGGAGGGGAGAAAACGGGAAAGGCCTCTGCAGAAGGTGGGATAGGAGCTGAGTTTTGAAGGAAGCGTGGAGGGGAGTAAAGAGTAAAAAGGCTGGAAAGATGGGGGGGAGGGAAGGTTGTGAAGGCTTTGAATACCAAAGAGAGGGTTTTGTAGTTGATCTGGAGGTAAATGGGAGACACAGATGTATATTGAATAGTGGTAGGACCTGGTCAGACCTTCACTTTAAGAAGATCACTTTGGCATCTGAATGGCGAATGTTCTAGAGTGAGGAAAGATTTGTGGCAAGGAGACCAACCAACAGGCCGTCGCAATAGTCCAGGCATGAGGCGATATATAGGTCTGCACCAGGGAAGTGGTAGTGTCAGAGGAGAAAAAGGAGCACGTGCAAGGTAAAATTGACAGACCCTGGCAACAGATTAGAAAAGGGGGTTAAGAGAAAGTAAAGCATCAGTGATGGCACCTTAATTGCTAACCTAGATGACGGGGAGGATGTGCTATATGTTGAGTTTAAGATATCTACAGAACATCCACTTTGATATGTCCAAGGCAGTTAGAGATAAGAATGTGGACGTCAGCAGAGAGTTAGGCCTGAATAAGTTGTGGTTGTTTCTTGTTGTTTTCTGTCTTTCATTCTCAAAGTGGACCATGACATCAGGAAGATGATGTCATGACTTGCAAGTGAATTGGATTTAAGTGAGGGAGGGCTGTGCGAGGTCACCAGCCTCACTTTCTGCCCCAGAGCCATCTGGGTCCAATGGCCAGATATAGATCAGGACAACTGGAGATGGCCCCCCACACCTGAATAAGTAGGTTTGAGAAAAATCAGCATAGAGATAATCATTGAATCCATGGGAGCTAAGATCACTAAGAATACTCATAATCAGTGAG
The DNA here is from genome assembly GCF_900497805.2 of Vombatus ursinus. Lineage (NCBI taxonomy): Eukaryota > Metazoa > Chordata > Mammalia > Diprotodontia > Vombatidae > Vombatus > Vombatus ursinus. The sequence continues at coordinate 3,720,758 of NW_020954598.1, read as the reverse complement.
TGGAACCTGGAGGAAGGTCCAGGAAGGAGGGAACTCAATTCAAATATCTCATTTCTCACTTGGCTCCACTACTTTGGAACCTCTGACTCCTCTCTGACATTCCCTGGCATTGGGAATCTTCCCCCCCACCCACCCCCAATGGGCCCCCTCACCCTTTTCAGCTTCCTTTTGTGTGCCATCTTCCCCCATCAATCGTCAGCTCCTTAAAGTCAGAGATTGGGGTGGGGGATTGTATCCCCCATGCTTAGCAGAGTGCTCAGCACATAGTAGGTGCTTAATAAATTTATTATTATTGTTATCATCATCATCATCATCATCATCATCATCGTCATCGTCATCCAGCAAAAGAGACTGAGATGGAGCAGACAGACAGGTAGGAGAAGAAATACTTGTCAGGAAAGAATACTTGTCAGGAAAAAACCTAGAGAAAAGAGAATGTCAAGAAGAAGGTAATTAAGTATCAAAGGATGCAGACAGGTCAAGAAGGATGAGGATTGAGAATAGGCCATTAGATCTGGCAATTAAGAGATCATGAGTAACTTTGGAGAGAGGATTCAAACTAGATGGTCATTCATCATTCAACTGAATGCTGGGATCAGAAACCAGACTGTATTGAATTAAAAAGAGAGTGATAGGAAAGGGAATGAAGCCACATATATTATACAACCTTCTCAAGGAGTTTAGTGCCAAAAATGAGGAGAGATATGGGATTGTAACTATCAGAAATGGACAGATTAAGTGAGGGTTTTTTGAGGATGGGAGAGATAGGACCATATTGATAGGCAGTGGGGAAGCAGCTGGTAGATATGGAAGAGATCAAAGATTACAGAGTGAGTGGAGATTATAGGAGGGACAATCTTCTGGAGAAGATGGGATGGAGTGAGATTGCTTGTGCACGCAGACCAACGCCCTCCTTTTATTTATTTGTTTGTTTGTTTTATTAAGACTGTTTTATTAAGACTCTCCTTATCTCATCCAGGCTGCAAATGCAGAAGCTATTCATGGGTCCAATCTCATCACTACTTTGGACTGAAGCTTTAACTTTCCTGGGTCTGACCATATTGGTTCCAGAAAGTGCTGAAACCCAATGGGCTTAGGCCTCTATGGCTCAGAAATACTAAGCTCAAGAGATCCTCCAGTCTCAACCTCCCTGGTCATTGAGATTATAGGTGTGCACTACAAAGTCCAACAACCTCGTTTTACAGGTAAGGAAATGGAAACTGAGTTTTGCTGCTATGAAATTTCCACTTATTTCCACTAATTTTGCCCCCTAGGGAAGACCAAGTCTAATCCCCCTTCAAATATTTGAAGACAGTTATCATGTCCCTTTAAATTTTTTTTCTCCAGGCTAGAAACATCCCTGTATTTGCTAAGTCTTATGGTTTCTGCTTCTAAAATGTCTCCAGAATCTGCCCCTCTTCTCTATTCCCACTATATCTTCTCTATTATAGGCCCTTGTTGCACATCAGCCTAGATGATTATAATGATTTTAATGTCTTCCTTACAAGGCTTCCCATTTTCACTCTTTTCTTGCTCTAATCCAGCACCTCTAGGGCTTTTAGGATAATATTCCTAATATGTGATCTAGTCATGTCAGTGTGTAATCTAGTCATGTCATTCCTCCACTCAAAACTGTTAAATGGCTCCCATTTGCCTAACAAGTCAAATTAAAACATTTGCGCTTTTGGACAATTAGCAAAGGAGCAAAATTTGGTGCAAAAGGGTTTGGCCCATATAATCTCATGCCTTGTGGAATGGTGGAAAGAACATTGGATTTGAAGAGGTCTATATTCAAATCCTGGCTCTGAAGCTTACTCTTTGACAATACACAAGTCAGTTAACCTCTCTGTACCTCAATTTCTTCATCTGTAAAGTTGAATAATAAATAATGTTTTGCCTGGTCAGACCACATCTTTGTAATTACTTCATGGGATCATAGAAATAAAGCTGGATGGGACCCCAGAGGCCATCTAATACAACTCCCCCATTTTACAGCTGAGGAAACTGAGGCCCAGGGAGTTTAAGTGACTTGCCCAAAATCATATAGATAATAAGTGTTAGAGACAGGATTTAAACCCAAGGCCTCTGATTCCAAATCCAACGTTCTTTCCCCTGTATCATGCTGCCTCTAGTACTGTTTTCAGTTCTGAGCACCAAATTTTCAGAAGGACTTCTTAGTCTTTCCATGTAACCTGCAGCTAAAACCTCCCCTATGCACTGTCTCCCCCATTAGAATGGAGTTCCTTGAGAGCAGAGATTGTCTCTGCTTTTCTATTTGTATCCAGGGCTTAGCTAGTGCTTTGCATACAGTAAGTACTTAATAAATGCTTTTGTCACTCATTCAGATAAATGTGAACGCTCCCATGATGCAGCAGCTGGAAGGAGTGTGTGTGTGTGTGTGTACTCACAAATACATAATAAGGGAGATCTGTGATCTCATGGGTGTAAGCAGCCCTGTAGATGGAATGCTGATCTTGGGAGGCAGCGGAAGCAAAGAGGTCACTAAACAGGTTTTGGGGAAGAAGTTCCTCAATTTAAACAGAAGGTAAGGTATAAAGGAGTTAAATGGAGTCTGGGAAAGAAAACCTCACCCTCTGTCATTAGCCAAGGACCTCTGGGGTCACAGCCTTGGTGAGGAGGAGAGGGCTGAAGGAGGCCTCAGCCATCTTGACCCTGGGCTTATTCTGGCGGCAGGAAGGTCTATAAATAATGCCAGTCAAAGTTTCGAAGTACGTCCTTGCTTTCCAAAGGGCTGAGGTTTTCAAAGGGCTCGTTCAACAAGATGGGGGCTGTGTAGAAGCTGAGTGAGGTCTCTACCACCATCTGGTGGACACTCTGTGTGCCTGCACCAAAACTCTAGATTAGGCTTCCGTATCCAGGTGAGGCCACCAATGGTGAAAACAACTCTCTTCCCTAAGGTCCTTTATACCAACGGTCTCCAACTTCTGGGATCAGGCACCTGTATCAGTAAAAAAAAAAAATGCTTTTAACAGACACCATATGTGTACATTTATTCATTTGTTTGTTACAGAAATATACTGTTTTGCTAATAGTTACATGCATTATGTCCTGTTATGTGCAGAGTACCTGAGACAGCGTCAGCCATATGGAGAAGCTGAGGACCCTGCCTCTGAGAGACAGATGATAACATGGAATAAAAGTGCCTTGGACAGAATGTGGAGTATTCATAGACGTTCTGAACTGGTTCTGGTCTGCTGACCATGTGGTTAAGAGGAATCTTTTTAATCTGTCTGTGTAACCAGAACCTGGAATATCTTCACAAAAGATGAGTCAGTCTTGGTCTTTTACCTTTGGTCACTGTTTCTTGGCCTTATCAGAGTCTAGAGAGAGACAATTCTAAAGGGAGAAAGGCCTGGAGGTCTTCTCCCTCTCCAGGTCATTCTAATCATCAGGCACCTAACAATAAGAGAAAATAACCAATGGGGGTTCAAGTAGATGGCAGTAAAACAGAGACATCCACAATCCCTTGGGTTACCCTAGAATCCTAAGAAAAAGAGGTTAAGGGGGCAGCTAGGTGGCATGGTGGATAGAGCACCGGCCCTGGATTTAAGAGGACGTGAGTTCAAATCTGACCTCAGACACATAACACTTATTAGCTGTGTGACCCTGGGCAAGTCACTTAACCCCATTGCCTAGCCAAAAAAAAAAAAAGAAAAGAAAAGAAAAAGATGTTAAGCTTGGTTCTGAAAGAATGTGTTCAAGGACCCTTGCTATACACAAAATAAAAAATTTTTAAAGAATGAGATAAAAATGAAATAATATTTGCTCCTAAAGTCAGTAGGAACCAATGGCATTTATTGGATGGGATCTATAAAATAGGGACAAGGATACGTTCACTACCTACCCTGCCTATCTGACCTCAAGCATGTCACTTAGACTTCCTACTTGCCCATTTCCTTAACTGTAAAATGAAAGGGTTAACCCTCTAGGGTAGTTTCCAGCTTCTATGATCCTAAGACCTTATGCCATGAAGTTATTATGGGAAATGTGCTTTATAAACAGTATGGGGCAATATAAATGTGAGTTGTTACTGGAAAGTCAAGACTCAGAGAAAACAATTAGAAAAAACAAGAAAGTATATCATGATGAAAATAAAGCAGCAAACTTCATAGTACTATACAAATGTTAAAGCACTTTCCCTGCATTATCTCATTTGAGTCTTATAACAGCTCTGGCAGGCAGAAACTCATTGTCATTATTATGCCCATCTTAAAGATAAAAAAATTGAACCAAGGGGTGGTTTTTCTGTTACTGTGACAAGATTTCAGAAGAGGTGGAAATCAGTGTGGGCTTGAGTAATCTAGGAAAGACTTCCTTGAAGAAGTAGAAAGATTAAGCATGCTTCTTTTTTTTCCTACAAGCAATCAATCAAAAGCTGACTGCCTCTTGGTTCTAGAGTTTAGGAAAATAACACAGTAAGCACAGTGTAGTGTGATAAGAATGAATGGCATTTAAAGCCCTCTGAAAGTGGAGTGAGATGGCTGAGTAGGTAAGTGAGCTCCCCATTGCTGGAAGCGTTCAAGAAGAGGCTAGCTCTGCATTTGTCAGGCATGCAGGAGAAGGGATCCTTTGATGTGGTGAAATATGAGATGGTGATTTCTAAGATGCCTTCCAATTTCAGGGTTCTAGAATTAGGTAGTTCAGTCTAGAACACACAGGCTCCTTCTGCGGTGCATTTAGAATTTAGAGAGTGGAATTTAGAACTGCAAGGGGCATTAGAAATTACCCAGGAGCAAACTTTTCATTTTACAGATGAAGAAACTGAGACCCAAAGCAAGGAAGTGATTTATTCCAGGTCACACAGGTAGTAAGCAGAGCAGGGATTCTCAATTAGTTCCTTTGATTCCAAATCTAGTGTTCTTTCTACCTTTCCCTGCTACCTGTCATTCCACCTTTTCAAACCCCTGAGAGCACTTCCTTCCTGATCTGAAGGGCCTTATGTAAATCAGGAAGCAGACTGGTATTGTCTCCTTGGCTACAAGGAGGCTTTGCCCTTCCTGATGAGGAATTTGGCACCACCACTTGTATTTTGCTCTGGGAAAGGAAACCACAGAGCAAACAGGGGCCAACCAGTTCCATAACCCAGGAGAGTTCTGGGATGGCTCTCCTCTGGGCAACTATTTCCCACTTGGGCCTCATTGTCTGCTTGTAGTGCCAAGGGCCCAGAATGAAAGGCAACAAGCTGGCTCATGTCTACAAATATCTCTAACTGTGGGGAAGCCAGAGTCTGCATTTATATGTGTGCACACAAATGTAGATCTGTGCAATATGGCTTATCGGTGAATAAAGACCGTAAGGCATCGGCAAGGCAAACACCTGGCTAGGGAGTCAAGAGCCCTAGATTCTACTCCTGACTTTGGCACTGACTCACTGTGTGATTGAGGCACAACGCTTCACCTTTTGGGCCTTAGTTACCTCATCTGAGAAGAGTTAGATTTCTTTGTTCCCCTGTGAATCTGTTGTCGTTGCTCAGCCATTTTTTTTCCAGTCGTGTCTCACTCTTCATGATCTCATTTGGGGGTTTTCTTGGCAAAGATACTGGAGTGGTTTGCTATTTCCTTCCCCAGCTCATTTTACAGGTGAGGAAACTGAGGCAAACAGAGTTAAATGATTTGCCTAGGGTCACACAGCTACTAAGAGTCTGCAGCCAGATTTGAACTAGAAAAAAATGAGTCTTCCTGACTCCAGCCCAAGCAGTCTGTCCACTGTGCCACCTGGCTGACCTGGTAAAAGTCCACAATAGATAAATAATCAAAAAATCCAAATTGACAACTTTCAAAAGAGGAAGCACAAATTTCTAATAGCTACTTGAAAAAAATGCTCAACCTCACTGATAGTCAGGAATTAAAACAATTCTGAGGTAACGTTTCATACCTGTCAAACTAGCAAAAACAATTAAAAGCAATGAAACTCACTGCTGCTTGCTTTGTGGAGAAAGAAGGGCAGTCAGTTCATTGCTGGTGGCATTTCAAAGTTGTAGAATTCTTTTGGAGAGCAATCTGGCAGTACACAGTATAAGTTACAAAAATAATCATAACCTTTGACCCATTAATTCTATTGTTGGGAATACACCCTGAAAAATGTTATTAAAAAATTAAGCCAAAATTCACTATCTGTGAAAAGATCTACATAGTACTAGTTCTTGTAATTGAGTTGGGGGGGGACCTGAAAACAACTTAAATGTTGAAAAATAAGTGGATAAGGGACAGCTAGGTGGTGCAGTGGATAAGGCATTGTCCCTGGAGTCAGGAGGACCTGAGTTCAGATCTGATCTCAAACACTTACTAACTGTGTAACTCTGGACCCAATTGCTCCCCTCCTCCTGCCAAAAAAAAGAAAGGAAAAGAAAAAGAAGGGGATGGTTAAATAAAATGTGGTAAATTAATATAATACTACAATGCAGAGAAACCTAATAAGTGTAAGGAATATAAATAAATCCAGAAAGATCTCTA
>NW_020954598.1:3694939-3714278 GCF_900497805.2 Vombatus ursinus | reverse complement strand
TAAAAAAAAAAAAAAAAAAAAAAAAAAAAAAAAAAAAAAAAAAGCAGAACTGCCTCCAAAAAAAACCCAAAAATCCATACACGTTGACAAGCACACAAGAGGAAAGGTAATTTTTTAAAAATTTTTGTTTATTTTTAACATTCTTTTCTTTAAATAATTTTGAGTTCCAAATTGTCTCCTTCCATTCTACACTTCCCCCTTCCATTGAGAAGTCAAGCAATATGATATCAATAATACATGTGAGAAGTCATACAAAATATATTTCCATATTAGCCATGTTGCAAAAAAAAACCAAAATAATAAAAAGCAAGAAACATAAAGAAAGTGGAAAAAAATATACTTCAGTATACATATCTTAAAGACAGCTCCCCCAGTTTGTTCTTTATACTGTATGGGGTGCCCCCTCCCTTCCAGGGCTGCCCATGGTCATCTTTGTTATCCCCTCCTCAGTTACCCCCTCCAACCAAGAGTCAGGTTAAGGAAGAAAGAATGGGATTGACCACAAGGGTTTGAGTGAGTGTGTGTGTGTGTGTGTGTGTTAAAAATCTGCCTTAGGCATTTAGGAAAAGTAAATTATTAAAAAGGAAATGCAAGGAATCCCAATGAAGATTAAGAAGAAGCAACTGAAAAATAGTTAGATTATATTGTAAGTAATGAATTTAAACATAGTTACTAAGCCCTGGTACATAGTACTTAATAACTGTCTGTGGATTCATGTGGTACTAAACTTTTTCTGTCTACAGAGATCATGGTGCCCCCAGCTCATTCTCCCTCCTTTCTCAAGGAGTTCAGCATATAGTTCATTGTCTTTTTCTCCTTCCCAACTCATTCATTCCTGTTGATTTTCCCTCAAACACCATAACATAGCAGTTCTTCAGTTTTCTCAAATCCCATTATCTTTTCCTTCAATCCACCATAAGCACACACAGAGATGGTCACACCCTGGATCTCACTACTTCCTATAAGTGTTCCACTTCCTTCATCAAAAACTCGAGTATTCCTCTATCTGACCACAACTGACTATCATTCTCTCTCTCCCTATGCCTTATCTCTCCTACACCTGTCCTTCCTCTCCATAATGGCTTCTTGTCCTTCTTCTGTTCTGGATTTTCTCAGGTCATTACCCTAGCTCTGACTTTACTTCTCTTCCTTCCCAATATCAACCCTGTAGTTAGTCAATTCAACTCTACACTGTCATCACCTCTTGAATGCCTCAGCTCTCTTGTCCTATTGCTGCCCATCCCTTGCCAAACCCCACCTTTGGATCACTCCTATAATCTGGCTCTTCCTCAACTCCTACACAGATGAAAAATGCCAAAAGAAGTCACACAGAAGTGCTAAGTCCACTGCTCCAAGGCAAACTTTGTATTTCTCTTTAATTGACTCTCCATCTACCTTCCCACAGAAGAATTTTCTTCTTTCCTCAAGCAACCCAGACTTTACCTTCTCTCCCCCCCCACTTTTTCTCCAGAGGGTTTTGCCTCATACTTTACTGGTAAAAGCGAGGCCATTTGCCATAAACTATATCTTCTCCCCTTCCCCTTCCCCTTCCCTTCATGTCAAAATTCCTTGACATCATTGCCCATGCTCCCCTCCTTTTATCCTGGTCTGTGATAATGAGGTGTTGCATCTTGCCAAGGCCGGTCTCATATATGACTTTGATCCCATTCCTTCCTGTCTTTTCTAACAGATTGTCTTCTGAATCATTTCTCCTCTCTCTCTAATCTTCAATCTCTTCCTATCTACTGATTCATCTCCTACTCCCTTCAAATCTACCCAAGACTCCTCTATTCTTTTTTTTTTCTTTTTCTTTTTTTGGGGGGAGGGGGGGTGAGCCAATTGGGGTTAAGTGACTTGCCCAAGGTCACACAGCTAATGTCAAGTATCTGAGGCTGGATTTGAACTCAGGTCCTCTTCTCTCCAGGGCCAGTGCTCTATCCACTTTGTCACCTAGCTGCCCCTGACTCCCCCATTCTTAAAAAAGTTTTCACTAGGCCCAACCATCTCTTCATACTTTTGTCCTACATCTTTCTTCTTTTTCTAAGTCAAATGCCTATTTTTTAAAAAGCAGCTACCTGCTTCCTTTCCTTTTTACTCACTCTTCAAATGTTTGCAGTTTGGCTTCCGACCCCATCATTCAAATGAACGTCTTCTCTGTAAAGTTACTAACAATCTGATAATTGCCAGATCTGGAGGCAAATGGCCTCAATTTTACCAGTAAAGTATGAGGCAAAACCCTCAGGAGAAAAAGTGGGGGGGGGAGGTGAAGTCTGGGTTGCTTGAGGAAAGAAGAAAATTCTTCTGTGGGAAGGTAGATGGAGAGTCAATTAAAGAGAAATACAAAGCTTGCCTTGGAGCAGTGGACTTAGCACTTCTGTGTGACTTCTTTCTGCATTTTTCATCTGTGTAGGAGTTGAGGAAGGCTTTATCCTTCACCTCTTTGCTAAATTTAACAGTGTGTGTACCCTCCTGTTTGCTCCCTCCCCTCTGGGTTTTTGTAACGCTACTGTCTCCTAATTCTCCTCTCATTTCTTTGCTGACTCATTCTCCATATCATGCCCCCTAACAATGGGTGTTTCCCAAAATCTGTACTGGGATCCTCTTCTCTTCTTTAAACTCTTTCTTGGTGACTTCAACTTTTACGAATTTAATTACCATCTCCATTCAGATGACTCACCAATATATCTGTCTAGCCCTAGTCTCTCTCTTGAGCTCCAGTCCCACATCACTGACTGACTGCCTTTTGGATAAACTCAATATATCCAAAACAGAACTCTTTATCTTTCTCCCCAAATCCACCTATCTACCAAACTTCCCTATTTCTATCAAAGATACCACCATTCTTCTAGGCACCCAGGTTTATAACTTTGGCATTATACTCAACTCCTGATTCTTCCTTACTGTTTCTCAATCATTCCCTAGGTATTGATCCTATTCTTATTACATAGTCACATGTTAGAAGCAATCTGAAGTCCAATTAAACAGATTATTGAGAATGGTTATAGAATTCTGCTGCAAGATACTGAGGAAAGTCTCAATGGGTGAAGGCCTTGCTGCTGGCAGGCATCTCTATGATAGTCCACAGGAGTCTGGCAGACAGATACAGAGAGTGTGATGGTCAGAGTGCAAAGATCAGACACTGGAGGTCTAGTTCACAGGTGGGGAACCTACATGTGGCCTCAAGGATGCAGGTTCCCCTCCACTGGAGTCAGAAACAATCTGGAAAAACCCAGAATGCATAAGCAGCATGATCTTTAGCGATGTCAGAGAAAGAGAGGTTTTGCAAGCTGTGTCCAGAAACACGTCTCTCAGCAGCATCTATTTCATAATAGGGTTTTCAGAAGGAAAGAAAACAAACATGCTGACATTGCCAGGCTCATTTCCCCAAGGATATGGCTTCTTATGACTGGGAATGACCTGGGGGTCAGAAATGAAAGGGCGTTTGGATCTAGGCAGAGTCCACTACCTATTTTCCTTACCCAGAGGCCAGAAGGCCAGCCTCAACTAGAAAGGGGTCCTCCTCTTTCTTATACCAGACTCAAACATGAAGATAGGACTTCTGAGCTCACATTTAGACATAAGGTGTTTTACTGTGCTTTTCTCCAACAATCCAATGTGAAAGTTGCAAGTATCACTATTCCCAGTTTACAGATGAAGAAACTGAGACTCAGAGAGATAAAATCACTTAATCCCAGGAATCAAAACCACATCTTCTGACTCCAAATCACTGCCTCTTAATTCCACACCATACCATGACCAGCCTAAATGGATATGAATACTGAACACTGCCGTGGAATACCATCGATTTTAGGGCAAAAAGGGACCTTAGAGACAATCTAGGCCAACTCCTTCATTTTACAGTTGAGAAACAGAGGCCCAGGGAAGGTAAGCAACTTTCTCAAAGTCACCAGACATTAAACATCAAAAGTGAGATTTGAACCAAGACCCTTTGATTCAGAAAGTAAATTGGGGGGGGGGGGCGGTAAAGCAATCAGGGTTAAGTGACTTGCCTAGGGTCACACAGCTAGTGTGTGACAGATTTGAACTCAGATCCTCCTAACTCAAGGGCCAGTGCTTTGTCTACTGTGCCACCTAGCTGCCTCTGTGAGTATTCTTTTCTCTGTACCATAGTAGGGTTGCCTCAATAACTTAGCATAATGATTCATCTGCCTATAACCACTGATTTTCCAATGGGCACCTAAATGGATTTGGGAGTGGGAACCGTGTGGTATCATAGTATCCCATTATGTTAATATATGACAGTTTATTTAATCATTCCCTTATTGTTAGATGATTAAATCTGGAATGGATTAGCCAAAAGCAAAAGTTCTTAACCTGGGATCCATGAACTTACCTTTTTTTATGTGTTGATAACCTTTTTTGAAAATAATTGATTTCTTTTAAGTATTTTGTTTTGTGTACTTAAAAATATTCTGAGAAGGGGGCCATAGGCATTGCCAGATTGCCAGAGGGGACCATGCTACAAAAAAGGTTAAGAATCCCTGCTGGAAAAAAGTTAAGCAGGGGCAGCTAGGTGGTGCAGTGGATAAAGCACCGGACCTGAAGTCAGTAAGACCTGAGTTCAAATCTGACCTCAGACCAAACACTAGACACTTACTAGGTGTGTGACCCTGGGCAAGTCACTTAACCTCAATTGCCTAAAAAAAGGAAGGAGTTAAGCAATCACTTAGTTTGGGCTAAGATCATGCATATTAAAAGAACAGTTAAGCAAGAATGGAAATGTGAGGCAGAGTGACCTATGAGCAGTAGGAGTATGGTGCTATTCCAAACCTGGGTCAGTTTGCAAAGTGACTGAAGATCCTTTGTCCAACTGTTGCCATATCCTCTTAGTCACATTGATGTTTTCATTTAAACAAGGGTTACAGATCCACAAAAGACAAAAACAAATTCATCTTTGACTACAAGCAAAAAAAAAAATCTGAATTCAGTTTGTTGAGAGTTAAAAATGTAAAATATTTAAATTAATTAATTTTTCAAAGTAAGAATTGTGGGTATTTGCTATTAGGAAGCATTATTCAGTAAATAATACACATGATTTGTTTAAACTTATTTTCTTCCTCTAGTCTATTAAGAGAGGTGGAGGTTAAGGGAAGGGAAAGTAAGAATGAGGGGAGAAAAGATAAGAGTAGAGAGAGATTTAGGAATCAGAGTAGGGAGATGAAAAACCCAGAAAGGTCACCCCTTCAATATGTCTGATCTTGTCTTGCCATTGAAGTTATCTTCCATTTACACCATAACTTCTTAACTTTTGGGGGCAGCTAGGTGGCGCAGTGAATAGAGCACTGTCCCTGAAATCAGGAGAACCTGAGTTCAAATCTGGCCTCAGACCAAACACTTGACACTAGCTGTGTGACCCTGGGCAAGTCACTTAACCCCAGTTGCCTAAAAATGAAAAAAAAAATTTTAAATAAAAAAAAAAGAAAAAAGAAAAAATGCCTGGAGCTGAGAGATGGAGAGGGTTTTTTTAGGGGCAGCTAGGTGGCGCAGTGGATAGAGCACCGCCCTGAAGTCAGGAGGACATGAGTTCAAATCTGGCCTCAGACCAAACACTTGACACTTACCAGCTGTGTGACCTTGGGCAAGTTACTTAACCCCAATTGTCTAAAAAAAAATTTTTTTTTAAATTACCTTTTGGTCCACAGACCTTGGGGGTGGGTGGACTTGGATAGGAAAAAATACATACCTTTATGTTCATTTGCCTCTAAGTAAAATTTAGCATTTCCTTCGATTATGAACACAGACAACAAAACATGATTCTGAGAAGGTGTCCATAGGCCTCTCTAGACTATCAAGGGGGTCTGGGACACAAAAAAAAAATGTAGGAACCATTGATTTGTACTGTATACATACAGTTGTATATATGTAGTTGTTGATATGTTGTCTCCATTGGATTGTGAGCACCTTGAGGACAGGGACTGTGTTTTTGCAGCTCTTTGTATCGCCAACACTTAGCACAATGACTGGTGAATAGTGAAAGACTGACTAATCTTGCCTGACACCTGACTCCTGAATCCAGCCTCATAGTTGGGCTATTCAGGATTCCCTCACTGGAATGTTTGGCCTCTCCCTTATCTAGTTCTGGATCCTGCTCTGCATTATATCTGCCTTGTTACATGTTATTCCCTTTCTTAAACGTTACATTATAGCCATACTGGCTTTCTTGCTACTCCTTACACGTGGCATTCCGATTTCCTTCCTTCATGTTCCCTTGATGTCTTCAGAAGGGGATATTGTCCCTGTTGGGGTAGCAGTTGGATGGCCAGACTGGAAAAAGGCCTGGTATAAAGTCACCTCTTCATCACTGAGATACATATCAACTCCAGATGGCATACTGTTGAGCTGATGAGGTCAAGAGAAAGGTTGGCATGAATGTGGGACATACACCGATCATTTGTGAGGAGAGCACATGAGTCAAACTATTATCCTCAAGATATAAAGTCTCTTACAATACTTACCCCCTTGCATTTTGTAGAGGATTCAAAAGGTCGTTCCTAATTTAACTGATCTTAGAGACCCTCAACCCCACCCTCATCAGGGATATAGCAAGGAGAAGATCTTGTATTGACTAGAGGACAGGTGTCAAGCTCACAATCTACAGGCTTAATGCACACTGAAAAACTCCTAAGTGTGGCTGAACCACATTAAAATGTAATTGGAAAATGTTTAATAAAACAAATAATACAATGAAACATAGATAATGCACATTTGTAGTTTTCTAAATCAATGAGGCCCACAGGGATCCATTTCTATTTGGCTTTGACACCATTGGACTAGAGGATGCTACAGTTCAGAATGAATTCACTTAGAAACATGTCCCCTTGAATACAACTCTGGAAAAAGCATTCTTCAGCAACCCTGTCTTGGAGTCATCAGGCTCTGCTGAGTCAGTCCTCTGTTAACTCCAAACTTGCTTTCCTGACTCATAGAGGAACTCAGAAAATGATTAGCCAATTCATTTTCCACTCTTTCCACAGGAAGACAAAAGCCTAATTGTAGAAATTGGAGAATATGCACACATTATTTACTCCCAAAATAGGGCCCATGGCAAACTTAGTCAAGATAGCTTAATAGAAATTCTGATGCCTGAAGGTTCAAAGTTACCATCCTAGCTGTGATCCACTATTAACTCAGATCCCTTTGGGTAGGTCCTTTCCCCTCTTTGGGCCTTACTTTCCTCATCTATAAAATGGGTATTTTATTTCAGAACTCAGCTTTAGAAGGGATCCAACAAGTCCAACTTATGTAACAGGATTGGTGTAATAATTAAATGAAATAATGACTAGCAAAGCATTTTTGTAAATTTTGCAAATTATAAAAGTCTACATAAATTTAAATTGTGGTTATTGCTAGAAAGTGTAAAAACTGATTTTTTTCATGAAAATTACACAGTAGTCGCACTTATTGCTATCTCTTCTCCCATTTGTGTTTTAATTCCTTGAGAAAGTCTTTTAAGATAGATGCCTCCACATCCTTTCTTCTCACTCTCTTCTTAAGTCTGTCTTCTAACAATTATCATTCAATAGAAATGGCTGTCTCCAAAGTTACTAACAATCTCTTAATTGTCATATTAAATGGCTTTTTCTCAGTCATCATCCTTCTTGATCTCTCTGTCAAGTATGCTCTTCTCTTCCATACTCCCTTCTCTCTAGGTATTCATGACCCTGCTTTCTTCTGGTTCTCCTCCTATCTGTCTGACCAGTTCTCATGCTTCTTTGCTGAATGTTCATCCAGGTCATGCCCACTAAATATAGTTGTCCCCTAAGGCCTTAGGACCTGCTTCTCTTCTCTTTCTATACTATTTTGCTTAGTGATTTCATCACCTCTTTTGTATTCAATTACCATCTCTATGTTGATGATTCCCAGATCTATTTATCCAATCTTCACCCGTTTTCTAACATCCAGTCTTATGTCTCCAACTGCCTATTGGTCATCCTTAACTGCATGATTTGCAGGCTTCTTAAACTCAGTGAGTCCAGAAATGAAATTCTTATCTTTCCCCTCAAGCCTTCCCCTCTTCCTGCCTTCCCTATTACTATCAAGGATAGCACCATCTTCTTAGTCGCCCAGGCTCACAACATGCATGTCTTCCTTGACTCTTCACTCTCTCACCTTTAGCCAATATATTGCCAAATTCTACCTTCATAGCATCTCTTATATGCTCTGTTTTCTCTTCTGACATTGTCACCACCTTGGTGCAGGCCCTCATCACCTCATGCCCAGACACTATTGAAATAGCCTGCTTGGTCTCCCGGCTACAAGTCTCTCCCTACTCGAGTTCATCCTCCACCCAGATAGCAAAGTGATCCACTTTAAGCATAGGTCTGATCATGTCACCTCCCTACTCACTTAATAAATTCCAGTGGCTCCCTATCACCTCCAGGATCAAATATATGATCCTTGGCTTGGCTTTTCAAGCTCTTCACATGTCCCCTGCCTATCTTTTCAGTCTTTTTACACTTTATTTTCCTCCACACGCTTTGTAATCCCAGGATAATGGCCTTTTTGCTGTTTCATGCAAAAAATATTCCATCTCCATGTATTTTCTTTGGCTGTCCCCTATGTCTATAATTATTTCCGTCCTCTCCACCTTCTGGCTTCCCTGGTACCTTTCAAGTCTCAGGTAAATTCTCACCTTCTACAAGAAGACCCCAAGGGGATTATCATGGGACAATCACTTTCATACTACTCAACATTATGCCTCTCTTAAAACAATCTAAGGTTGTTTTGGCTCTATGGGCTGTCACATAATACCTTTGCCTCACACTGAGCTCTCAGACCATAAAACCCTCAGACCTTATTGTCAGAGGAATTTCTACCAAACCAAAGTTCCCCCCTGTGTACTTGTGAAGTAGATTTTTTTAAAACCTAAGTATTAGACTTCATATTTATCTAATTTCATTGGATTCATTTGGGCTCAACGTTCTAGGCTATCAAGAGAGTTCTAAATCTTGATTATCATCTAGGTGTGTTAAGCAATCTCTCCCAGCTTTGTTTCATTTGCAAATTTTAAAAAAACATACCATTTACACCTTTACAGAAGTCATTGGCTTGCCCAAGGTTGTGGAGTTGGTAAGCAGTATGGCCAGATTCCAAATCCAGTGTTCTTCCTACTGTATAGGAAAATTAGCAGTTTAAACAAGATGTCAGGGGAATTATTTAATCTTACAAGAGGACAGAACTAAAAGGATAGATTGTCAGCCTTTAGTCTCATACATTCAAATGCATGACTGTGCTAATTACAAACAAGACCCTTATCTATTCATTAGGTGCAATTGGCTGAACCTCATCTTGGAAAAACCATAGTCCAGCATTCCAATTAAAAGAGAAAGAAGCTGAGATATTACACCTTAAAACTGGCAAAGGAGATTATGTCCATCATCTCTTTCAAACTTCATAAGAATTCTGTGAGATGGGACTATAGGTGTCATCACCCCCATTTTACAGATGAGCAAACTAAAGAATAGAAGGTCAGGGGGTGGGGTGGCTCTTCCCCCTGTGTAACTTTGAGTAGGTCCTTCCTTTTCCTCATTTATAAAATGGGAAGGGGGTTGGACTGGATAATTTTTGTGCTCCCTTCAACATACAAGTCTATAATGCTACAATCCTATTACCATAGGATGATAATGGTCCAAATCCCTCAATTTTAGAGTAGAAACAGAGCCAGAAATGGAGAAAGACTTGCCCAGGGTGAAGATAATTAGTGAGAAAGCTGGAACTCAAAGTCAAGTTTTTAGATGCTAACTCTCATAGCTACAACCTAGGCAGCTTGGTAGTGCAGAAGATAGAGTACTAGGCCTGGGCCAGGAAGACGTGAGTTCCTGCCTATGTGACCCTAGACAAGTCACTTAACCTCTGCTTTCAACTGTAAAATGGGGATAATAATAGCTCCAACCTCCCAGGACTATTGTGGAGATCAAATGAGATAATATTTCTAAAGGGCTTACCACATTACCTGGTACTTATTAGGTGCCTAATAAGTGCTTGCTTGCTTCCTAACAACCTAGTTTGTTTGGTTTTTTCTGTAAAATCCTGGTCCTAAGTAGAGTCTTAAAGGCCACAGATGATCTGAACACGTGGCAATTTCAATCTAAACTGAACTCAAAGAAGCTTTTGTCAGGTTAGAAAATATGTAATCTTTTAAGGCTCCCGTGACTTCGCCACAGAGACTGCCTGTCCATTGTTACTGAGATTAGTGATTTCATCACAGTTTGGTTCACTTGGGCAGAATCCTGACTTTTCCCTGGACATACCCCTTCCTCCAGTGGATCAGCCTGAGATTGTACAAAACTGGGGTCAAATGAGATAATATATGTAAAGCACTTTCCGAACCTTCAAGAACTATGTAAATTCTCACAATTATTATTACTGAATGGAGGCTTCAGCGTTTTCTTCTCAATTTTTTGTATTTGGTGATGATGAAGAGGATATGAACCATGTTGCATGAAGTTAGGGATGCCTTGTCTCAGGAAGACTTGGGGGGGATGCAAGGGTCAAAGATTCATACAATGTCAAAGTTTGAAAGGATCTCAGTGGCCACGTAATCCAACCTATTCCTAAAAAAGAATTTACTCTATGACATAAGTGATAAATGGTCATTCAACCTTTATTAGAAGACCTGAATTGAGAGGAAGCCCATTACCTCCTAAGGTCCCCCATTCTGCTTTTGTTGTTATCAGTCATTTCAGTCATGACTAACTCTTCGTGACCCCATATGGGGTTTTCTTGGCAAAGGACACTGGTTTGCCATTTCCTTCTCTGGTTCACTTTACAGATAGGGAAATTGAGGCAAGTGACTTGCCCAGGGTCATACAGCTGGCAAGTGTCTGAGACCAGATTTGAATTCAGGTCCTTCTGACTCCAGGCCCAGCATTCTGTACACTGCACCACCTCACTGTCCCCATTTCACTTTTAGATACCTCTGATTGTTCATAGTATCATAGACTGGGAGATGGAGAAAACCTCAGCAGTCATTTATTCAACCCCCCCACACACACACTTTACAGATAAGGAAACTGAGGCCTAGAGCAGTTAAGTGTCTTAACCAGGGCCACACAGAAAGCCTAAATTTTACTTCTTTGTGATTTCCAGCCTGTAGAGAAAAGCACACTAGACTTGGAACTGTTGTAGTCTGAGAGATTGAGACCCCTCAAAGGCTGGAGTACAGGACAGGGTTGTCTGGAATGAATTCACAGACTCAAGCATTCTTTAAGTATAGATGGCAAAGATTTATTGCTATGCTTTTCAGCAGGCAAGAATTCTTAAGGAACCTGCAAGAGACTGAGGATGGAGCTAGGGTTTATATGGAAAAGGGCGTGGGAAAGGAATGCCAGGGATACCGATTAGGTAATCTAAAGGTCCAGGTGTCCTTGGAAACTATGGATGGGAAAGTATAAGGAGTATACCAGACAGTAAGGAAGATGATAGAGGTATGGATCTTGGCAGTCTGGCAGGAGGAAGAGTCCTTGGGCCAGCCAAGGACAAAACTCCTTGGGCTGGGCAAGGCACCCCTCTTTCTCTGTCATCAAGAGAGAATGGTCTACAGCAAGGGAAAGCTTTCTCACAAGACAGGAACTTACTAAGGAATTGGGAGGCTTCCAGAGACATGATCTGAGGGCTGGGGCCTGAGCAGCCCAGCACCCTCTCACCCAGCTTTGTGTAGCTGTACCAGGAAGAGAGATAAGGGTCATGCTGGGGTCCACGCATGAGTAACTGTTAGGCACAGTGTCCTTGGGCTGGGGAGTGCTTGTCAGAGACAGTGTTTCTGAGACTAGGGAGAAATTGGGGTCCAAGTACAAGCACAAGCACCCCAACACAAGCACCCAAGCACCCCATCAGGACAGGGTATAAATTCCAGTTCTGCCACTTTACTTGGGTGATCTTGGGCAAATCATTTAAACTTTCTGAATCTCAGCTTCTGTAAAATGAAGAGGGTAGACTCTCAAGGGTTCCTTTTAGCTTCAAGTCTATGATCTGATCCTGATTAGAGCTATTCAACAATGGCACAGGCTGCTCTGTGAGGTAATGGGCTCCCTGTCACTAAAAGTGCTCGTCATGCAGAAGTTGGAAAACCACCTTCTGGAGTCTTCCATCAGAGGAGGACTAGGTGAGCCCTTCTAAGATGCTGTGGTTGTACGGTTCAGTGAAGCCTTTTAGGCTACACGATAGCGTGTGTGTGCGTGTGTGTGCGTGTGTGTGTGACCAAATAAGACCCTTCCTCCGACATTTATAATATGGCCCTAACTTGCCTTTTTTTGTTCTTCAAGCAAATCCCAAACTGTCGATAATTTATTTAGAGCAGGGATAAGGCCTTTTCTCTCTCAGTGGAAATGCATCCATTAAACACAATGAAACATCTGTTCTCTTGAGTATTTCTAAGCTCACTTTTCAAAGGACTGGCTTGTTCCTATGGAGTCTATGTAATGACTTACTTCAGTGGGAGAGGAACTAGAAAAGGGAGTATGTAACCGGAGCTGCGATGGAGGAAACGCAGAATGCTGAGCCAACTTGGACAGAGGATTTCCCCACGGGAAATTCCAAAAAGCTCACTGAAAAAGCCACCCTGACAAAGCCATTTCTCTAGTTCTTCTTTCATTCTGGCTTGTTGATCAACTAGTTGTTATATTCAGTTCAGTCCCTAGGTTACAGACTTCATAATTTGTAGATTTAAACTGGAAGAGACCGAAGAGGTCACCTCATCCAACTTTCATTTTATAGATGAGGAAACTGAGGTCCAGAGAGAAGGAACTTACTCCACAGCTACACAGAGCCATGATTTAAACCCAGGTCACCAGACTCCACATCTAGCACTGTATCCATGATACCACAAGTAGTGGGAAGAAAAATAACAACTCACATCTCTATAGGGTCGAGCATGTTCTAATGGAAAATGAACTACATTCCGGGTCAGAGTTCAAAATCCTGGGTTCAAATTCCAACTCTACCACCATCTGGGCAAATGACCTTGGGCAAATCATTTCACTTGTCTAGAACTCATCTGTAAAATGAGGGGGTTAATGAGATGACTTCTGAAGCTCCTTTTGGCTCTTGCTTAACAAATCAGTGAAGCAGGAAGTACCCTAATTCTCCCATTTTACAGAGGAGGAAACTGAGGTTCCTAAAAACTGTGACCTGTCCACAGTCACGAAGTTAGTAAGTTGTGGAGCCGGGATTTGAACACAGGTTTTTAGCTTCCAAGTCAACCCAACAGAGCTAACCTCTAACCTATGGGTGGTTGGAGCTGAACAGAGCGGGCTAGGGACAGGACAGTCAGGAATCAAACAGAAGTTTAATTTCAAAGGGAGGGAAATGACTTTCAAGAAAGGATACATGTGTTGGAACCCCACCCCTAGTGGGGGGGCGGGGTAGCCACTTTAGCGTGGGGAGGTCTCAATACTTATACCAATGGCTGCACAGTGAGCTGTAGCCCTGATAATGAGGGGTAAAAGCAACAATGTGACAAGTTTGATTCATAGCAGGGCTTCATGACCAGAAATAATTCTGGGATTTTGCTGTGGTTGAGACCATCAAGAGAGTGAATGCAAAGGATTGTTGTTATGCAAGCTCAGGGCACAGCTTGTTTGCTGGGCTTTAGCTAGAAAACAGGATTTCTTCTAATATCTTGATGGTTTTTACCCCCAGGGAAATCAGTCTAGTTACATAAAGCATGTAGGAAAAAGAAATGGAGAGGCACAGCTATGAGCATAGTGTGCTCTCCTGAATGCTGTTTACAATCAGACTGCAAGAGAAAAGAAGATAGTTGTTTGGCCTTGTATGGACAAGGAAATTTGTTGAGAGGCAGAAGAAGCCTTTGAGTTCAATGCCTCCCATTTTTGGAATCACTAGCTCATCCCACGGGGAGCCACCAAATTCTCAAAACAAAATCAATTTTAATTCCTCTTAATGAATTAAATGCATCTGTAAAATGAGGGTAATAACAGCACCTATCTCACAGGGCTGTTGTGAGGATGAAATGAGATAATGTATGAAAAGTATTAAAGACTAATTTTAATATAATAAATGCTAGCTAATAATAATAATATAACAATTAAATATATGCCCAAGATTTGGGGGGGAAAGGTGAAGGGTGAGAATGGTGTGGATCCTCATGAGCAATTATAGGAACACCAGAACTTTCTCACCTAATGGATTAGAATTTATTTGTTAAGTGACTCATTTTAAACTTGTGAAATTGAAGTAGGGTAACAGGAAACAAATAGAGAAGAAGGAAGCAATAACCCAAGAAAAGGGAACAAAAACTAGAAATTTCACCAGGGCAAGGGCTTGTCCTCTTCCCTGGTGCCTAGCAATGCTCAGGACATAATAGGTGGCCAGTATGTGTTTGCATTTAAAGTGATGTTCCTGGGGCTGCTGTGCCCACCTGAGGTCTCATGGCTGCCACCACCCACCTGGTCTCCAGAAACTGATGTGACCCTGGTGACTGTCTGGCATCAGGCTGCTTCTGATGCATGGATGCCGCCTTTTTAGCTGCAAAGATGTAATAAACCTTTGCCTCCTAGCGTTCAGACCAAAAATTCACTGCCACAAGGAGCCATCTCCTATAAACAGAGATGATCAGAAAGCTTGGACATTCCCTTAACTTTGGTTCTTCATGGGCCACCTGGCAAAGACTGGGCCACAGATCCTCAGGGCAGGGAATGCCAGAAGCAGCAGCTAGAGTTCAGGTACTGAGACTAAACAGAGCTGCAGCAGCCTGATCCTGGATGCACCTCTCATAGCAGATTTTCTCTTTACTGCAAAACTGTCTGCTTATCAACTTCCCTGTGGCCACCTGATATCCTACTTCTGATCAGCTTAGAGGCAGAGGTCACTGTCCATCCCTTGCATGAGCTGTAAAAAGCCTGTCACCAGCCAAGACATGCTGAAGGGCCACTCTAAGGCTGTGCTCCATGGAGTGATGAGCCATCCAGGGGAGGATCTGAGGAGGACCAGGGAGAAGGAGCGCAATGGGCATTAGGGTAGACAAGGCCAGAGGACCCTTGGTCAGTCAGCTAGGTGGGGTTGGGCTCTGAACCCATTCTTCTCTCCCCAAGGCCATTGCTCAAGCTGAGTATAACAATGGCCATCCCTCTGTACCCCACCTGAAGTGGTAAGAGGATAACGGAGCCATGTGTTTCCAGGGCAGGAGTTTGGGAAATGCTAGCTCCATCCCTCCAAGCCCTTCCTGCATTCCTCCCCAGGCCAGGCACCCTGGAATCTGTTTTATCTGATCCCATGAGTCAAACCTTTATTAGCCATGGGTATACTTGGTCCTTCTAAGATCCCTGTACCACAGTATCTGCTCTGTGGTCATCTTCCTTTGGGCTGACTGAGAAGCCAAGAGCAGCCTGACTCTTCTCCCTTCCCATCAGCCCTTTCCACCAAAGCGAGGAAAGAGTTGGAGGTCCCAGGGAGTCAAGTTTGGCAAAAGAAAATAAGCACCTGGCCAATGGATGGTGGAGGAACCACAAAATGGCATTAAATCAAGGGGAGTAGAGGAATGGGGAAAGGTTGAGAGGGGAGCTGGCCTTTTACGTGAACAAATAACTTCTTTCTGGCTGTCTGAGAAACTTCAAGCCTTAATAAAGGGATGATTTGGGCAAAAAAAAAAAAACTTTAAAAAAAATAAAGGGATGTCACAATCCTCCCCAGCTTTGGCTACTAGCTTGCTGCCTGATCTTGAACAAGTCCTGCCCCTACTGTTTCCTCATCTGTACAATGAAGGAATGCGACTGTTCTTTCTAGGATCCTTGTCAGCTCTAATTTTTTTTTTTTTTGGTGAGGCAATCGGGGTTAAGTGACTTGCCCAAGGTCACACAGCTAGTACATGTCAAGTGTTTGGTCTGAGGCTGGATTTGAACTCAGGTCCTCCTGACTTCAGGGCCGGTGCTCTATCCACTGCGCCACCTAGCTGCCCCTCAGCATTCATTCTTGATGCATGCCCAGAAACCAGTGTCTCACATTACAAGCTTACTGCATATTACCCAAAAGGTAAGATCCCTGCCCCCCACAACAACTACTCTCGGAGCCCAAGGCCAATTCTCTCTTTCTCCTGGGAGAGAGAATCTTATGACCCTGGCAGGCCTCTTTCTAGCCCTTGTGCCCAGGGACAAGCAAGTCATCTCCACTTATGAGTCACTCATGTCCTGAAGATATAGGTGAGATGCCCAAGATGCCCCTTTCTGTTTCCTCCTGCCATTGGAAGAATATAATAGAAAAGTCATCTTCATTTGTAAGGAAACCAGAATTTGGAGCAGCTAGGTGGTATAGTGGATAGAGCTCTGGGCCGGGAGACAGGAAGATTTCAGTTCAAATCTGGCATCAGACACTAGCTGTGACCCTGGGCAAGTCACTTGATCACTGTTTGCCTCAGTTTCCCCATCTATAAAATGAGGATAATTTTACCTCCCAGGGTGGTTGTGAGGATCAAATGAGGTAATATTTGTAAAAGTTTTCAGCACAGTGCCTGACACATAGTAAGTATATAATATATAAATATTAGCTGTTATTTCAGAATGAGACCTTAGACCTTAAAGATCATCAAGTGAGCAGGGGTCCTTGACCTGGAGTTCATAAACTTGGTTTTTAAAAAAAAAAATTCAACATAATTAGCTTCCTATGTATTTTATGCCTTTAAAAACATTATTCTGAGAAAAGGCCCATGTGAAAAAACAGTTAAGAACCCCTAATCTAGGGTAAACCCCTCATTTAATTGTCATACAAAGTTTAAATAACTTGTCCAAGGTCCAACAGATAGCAGCCAAGCTGGGTTTAAACTTGAGTCATCTAACTCCAAATCTGGGCTCTTTCCACTACATTAATAATCTAATACATCGTAGTGATAGAAAGTTGGTTTTCCTTTCCATGAATGTTGATACCACAAAGGCAAAAGCCCAACACTCACTGGAGATTATCACGGACAGTCCAGTCAATGTGTCATAAGAAAACAGTCACAACAAAAGGTTTCCTTGGGAAACAAGAGTATGAGAAGCTTTATTTACAATTACATTTTCTTTCAGAAAAGATTTTATTTTTAATCACAGCAAGAAATGACTCAGATGTTTTCTTTTTCTTTCTCGTTGCTCCTGGTTGGATGAAAGAGTATCCCTATGTGCAGAGGTCTCAGCCAACCTAAGAAACAGGTAAAAATTCTGATACTGTCTCTTCTGAGCCTGGCCTGGGGATGAGGGTTCTACAAGAAAGCAGCAGACAGGAAACTGGGAGCCTGCCATCAAAGGGGTGAGTGCCAATGTTTGCCTAGGAACAGAGGCAGCCCAGACAAAGCAAGTCTCCCATTTGAACGGTGACTCAGAAATAGGATGAAGGAAGAAGGCCTTTTGGCAAATACTGCAGGTCAGGCCCCAAGGCTACCCTGTGGTTAGCAATGGTACAAGCTGCTTTCTAAGGAATAAAGAGCCCAATTTCTGCTCCTAACAGGGGAAGGGAGATGCTGAAGATCAAAAGGTCCTAGCTCGGTTTTTAAGGGCATTTTAATTTTCTTTTAAGTACACGGTGGCATAAGAAATTCAGAAGGCACAGGGGTGCTGAGGTTGATTCTCCAAATCTGTCCAATTGTTCAGCACCTCTAGGGAGACAGCCTCCAACAGCCAGGGATGGGGCCCACAGGGACTCAGACAAGCCACACATGGAAAAGCCCTGGTTTCTGCAACAGAAATGAGAACTTCTATCTGTTGTCCAGTGATTTGGCAGGCATTCTGCCCCTCGGAATACTCTCTGGTCTCTCAGAGGGCTGACCATCCTGTGGCCAGGCACCTAGTAAAATGTAAGCTTCCTGAGGGCAAGGGGTATCTTAGTTTGGGTCTTTATGTTCCTAGCCCAGTGCCTTGCACACAGTCAGTGTTTAATAAATGCTTGTTGGGTTGAATTTCTTCAAGAGGGGAAGGACAGAGTCCCAGTAAGATTTCTTTTGCACACTGAATGAAATGCCTACCCACCCTCCCCACCCATCTACAACAATGTGTTCAGGTACATGTGCCAATGAGTAATGATGATATGTGCTCCAGGAGAGCTCACTCAGGAAAAATATGGAGGGAGAGGAAGGTTCGATTAGGAAAAACTGACGTCCTTCTCCTTGCCTTTAGAGAGAAGCCATGGATTTGGTGAATTTCTTACACCATATGACTGCAGGAAGGAAATGATGTTTCCTGTTGGAAAAGAAAAGGAGAAAAGTAAGACTGATGCCATATTCCCCCACATCCACTTGCTGACAATTCATCCTTTCTTCAAGGCCCACATCAAATATAAGCTTCTCCTTGAAGCCTTCTGATTTCCCCAGGCAGAAGCAATTTCTCCAGCACTTTATACTTCCCCTTAGGTATATGTCAG
The DNA here is from genome assembly GCF_900497805.2 of Vombatus ursinus. NCBI lineage: Eukaryota > Metazoa > Chordata > Mammalia > Diprotodontia > Vombatidae > Vombatus > Vombatus ursinus. The sequence continues at coordinate 3,695,915 of NW_020954598.1, read as the reverse complement.
TCCCAAGTACAGGTTCCATGAAGTACAGGTTGCCTGTCTTTTGCCAAAAGACCAGCCTTAGCCAAGTTTGGAGAGGTTCATCACCAGAAGGTCAGCTACTCATGACACCATTTGGTAAGGCATGACAGGGTGTGGTCTACACTATTTCATTTTTGTCTTTAGTGTCCTAGCAAAATTCCTGATTTTTAGTAAGCAATTAATAAATGATATTAATTGATGACTATTGGGGGAAGCAGTGCCCACCCTAATGAAATCATGGGTCTTAGACATATTAATATGCAAATCCCACATTCTAACTCAAATCTTGTTCACCCATTATTCTCTTTCCCTCTATACTATCTGCTTGCTGATCTCATCAACTCCCATGGGTTCAGCTACTGTTTCTATGCAGGTGTTTCCTAGATCTCTATACCTGGGAATAGAACCTAGACTCCCTCCTGAGCTCCAGTCCCATGTCACCAACTGCTTCTGGACATCTCAAGCTGGAAGTCCTGTAGGCAGCTCAAACTCAAAATGTCTAAAACAGAACTTATCATCCTTTCTCCAAACATTTCTCCCTTGAGAAGGAGAAAGGGAGAGGCAGAATGGGGTAAATTATCCCACATAAAACAGACAAGAAAAGGCTTTTATAGTGGAGGGGAGATGGGGGAAGGTGAGAGGGAATGAGGATTTGGCTTAAGGAGGGAATAACATACACACTCAGTTGGGTATGGAAATCTATCTTACCCTACAGGAAAATAGGAGGGAAGGGCACAAGAGAGCAGGGAGATGATAAATGGGAGGGCAGATTGAGGGAGGGGTAATCAGAAACAAACACTTCTGAGGAGGGACAGGGTCCAAAGAGAGAATAGAATAAATTGGGGGAAGTATAGGATTAAAGGAAATATGGTTAGTTTTTCACAACATGACTACTATGGAAGTGTTTTGCATAACTACACATGTATAACCTATATCCAGTTGCTTGCCCTTTCAATGA
>NW_020954598.1:3688026-3694831 GCF_900497805.2 Vombatus ursinus | reverse complement strand
GGGGGAGAGATAGAAGGGAAGGCAGATTAGGGGAAGGGGTATTGAGAATGCATGCCATCTTGGGGTGGGCAGAGAGGGGAGATGGAGAGAAAATTTAGAACTCAAAATTTTGTGGAAGTGAATGTAGAAAACTAAAAGTAAATAAATTAAAAACAAAAACAAACAAACAAAAAAAAAGAACTAACATTTCCCCCTTCGCAACTTTCCTCCCCCTGTCAAGGAGAACACCATTCTCCCAGCCACCCACACTTAGAACCTCCATTTAGTCCATGGCTCTTCACCCTTGTTTTCAAATCTTAGTATTTTTACTTTCACAACCGACACAGGCAATCCCCTTGTATAGGCCTCCTACACTATACCTAGATTACTGCAATAGCTTTCTAAGTGGCTGCCCAACACCTCTCCCCATTCCAATCCATCCTCTACTCAACTGCTAAAGCATTTTTCCTCAAGTGTAGGTCTGACTATGCTATTCAATAAATTGCAGCGGCTCCCTATTACTCACAGGATTAAATATGTTTGGTATTTAAGGTCCTTCACAACCTTGACCCTTCCTACCTTTATAGTTTTCTTATACTTTACTCCGCTCCTCATTCTTTACAATCCAGCTATACTGGCTTGCTTACTATTCCTCACAAATGATACTCCATCTCTAGTCTCTGCCTCTATAACGACAGTGGTATATCCTCTATAACTATCCTCTATAACTAGAATGCTCTCTCTCCTCACCTATGACTCCTGATCTCCTTCAATACACAGCTCAGATCCCACCTTCTGCAAGAGGCCTCTGCCCCTACTGCTAGTCCTTCCACTTACCTTCCATTTACACTGTATATTTGCATGTTATCACCCCCGTTAAATATGAGCTCCTTGAGAGCAGGGAACATGTCTTTTGCCTTTCTTTGTATGTCCAGTACCTTCTACAGTACCTGGCACACAACAACACTTAATCAATAGTTGTTGATCGACTATTCATCACACACTCCTCAAGGGAAGTGATAATGTCTAATTCATCAATATTTTGCCTGTCTCTTGTCTAATCCCACTGCTTCCATCTTAACAGAGGCCTCCATTGCCATTTACCAGGATTATTCTAATAGCCTTATAACCAGCCTTCCCACTACCCTCCAATTCATCTTTCATTCAAATGCCCAACCACTTCCTCAATCTGGTCATCAGGTTACTCATCTGCTCAAAAGTCTATATGGCTTCCTATAAGTTATTAAATCAAATTCCAACTTCTTGCACTTGACATTCATTCAAAGCCTTCTCCTATCTGGAGCCCATCTACCTTTCCCATCTTATCTTCTATTCCCTCAACACATTCCACACTCCAGCCCTGTGCCCTGAATACACTCTTTGCATTTCTGGCTTAGTTTTGCCTTTACTAATCCCTGGGCCTGGTATGATATTCTTCCTTTTTTTTGCTTATTGAATTTCAACATATTTTTTGAAACCAAACTCATATGCCACCTCCTCCAAGAAGCCTTTGCTAATACTTCATCAGATCTCCCAACACACTTATCATGCAGTCCTGTGTATCATAATTACCCTTGTCTGAATCAAATCCCCCAAATAGACTGTAGGATCCAGGAAGGCAGAGTCTCAATATTAGCTGGATTTTTTTTACCTCTCACTGCCTAGCCCAGTATTCCATACTCTTTATATGTTTAATAAATGTGAATTGAATTGAATCTTTATAGCCCATCATGGCTTAGAAGTACATTACATATCGCCACAAGTACCTGAGTGACAGTAGGGTGTAAAACTTATAGATGAGAAGACCCTAATTCTAATCCTGCCTCAGAATCTTACTTGCTATGTCAAAGAAGGTGGTGGCACAGTGGATAGAGCATTGGGCTTGAAGTAGGGAAAACTTGAACTAAAATCCAGCCTCCGACACTTCCTAGCTACATGACTCTGGGCATGTCACTTAAATCTATTTATTTGCCTCAGTTTCCTCAACCATAAAAAGGGGATAATCAAGCATCTACCTCACAGGGTTGTTATAAGGCTCAAATCAGATAATGTTTGTAAATAGTACTGTGCCTGGCACATAGTAGGTGCTTAATAAATGCTTCTCTCCTCTCTAAGAAAGTCGCTTAACTGTTCCCAGCCTAGTTTCTTCACTTATGAGTAGGAATAATAGGAGCATCTACTTCTCAAGGTTGTGATGAAAACAAATCAGATAACATATGTAAAGTCCTTTGTAGACTAAAGTAAATGTTGTCTACTGTTATTATTAGACACTTAATAAATGACTGGTCAATGAATGAAAATTCTAAGAGATATGTCTTAGAGGATAAGAGCTAGTGACTTGAGAAATTGCCAGAGTCTAGGGAGAAAGAGTTCTTTTCCCAGTTTGTCAGAAAGCATCTGAAAATAGGGCTAAGACAGGTCAGGCTGGTCTCTTGGTGGCTATTTTTGAAGAACCTTGTATTCATGTCATTAACTCTATTCAAGCTACTTAACACGGTGGGAAGCTTTTTGTTGTTCTTTTTTTTCCCATGAGAAAATAGTCAGTGATGAGAAACATGATCTTATTCTTAACCCTACTATCCAGCTGGGCAGGACACACAGAAGTCTTTACCTGGATTCTTCAGGTCACTTGAGAACCACAACCCTGACCCTCATAGAGCCATGTCTATTTCTGCATCTAAAATAGATCCCTTTGAGTTAAATGAAGCCTGGTTCCTTCAAAGAAATAAAAAGGAGTGGGGAGTAATGGTTAAGTAGGAGACAGGGCAAAGGAATGAGAGAGAGAATTTCCCAGCAGCTCACCTGAATAAACTCTACTGCTGGGCAGAAATATCAACAGAAGGTTTCTGAACTCCAAATGCCGTGATAAAGATGTTGACAACGACAATGATGAACACCAACCCTGTTGCCAGATTGTTGAGAAAATCCAGTTTTGCGTGCTTGGCAGGATTATTGAGATCATACTTTACTGTAATAAGAGGGGAAAAGGAGAAAAGAAACAAGTTGGTTTCTATCCAAACACATACATCCTATGTTTTGGTACATACTTTAGTTTTCAAATTGAAAAAGAGCCTTCCTGGGATGCCCATCAATTGGGAAATGGTTGAACAATCTGTGGCATATGATTGTGATGGAATACTATCGCCCTATAAGACATGATAAGCAGGATGGTTTCAGAAAAACCCAAGAAGACTTATATGAACTGATGCAAAGTAAAGTGAGGGCTGCTAGGTGACACAGTAGATAGAGTGCCAGACCTGGAGTCAGGAAGACATCTTTCTGAGTTCAAGTCTGGCCTCAGACACTTACTAGCTGTGTGATCTTATACAAGTCACTTAACCCTGTTTCCCTCATTTTCCTCATCTGTAAAATGAGCTGGAAAAGGAAATAACAAACCACTCCAGTATCCTTGCCAAGAAAACCCCAAATGGGATCACAAAGAGTTGGACACAACTGAAAAATGACTGAACAACAACAAACAATTGAAGTAAGCAGAGCCAGGAGATCGTTGTACACAGTAACAACATTGTACAATGACCAACTGTGAATGACTTAGCTATTCTCAGCAATACAGTGATCCAATATAATTCCAAAGGACTGATGATGACAAATGTTATCCACTTGCTAGAAAAAGAACTGATGGAGTCTGAATGCAGATTGAAGGATACTTTTTTTTTTACTTCCTTTTTCTTGTTTCAGTTTCATTTATTTATGTATTTTAGTCATGTTCTTTTTTGCAACATGGCTAATATGGAAATATGTTTTGCATGACTGCACATATATAATCTATATCAAAGTGCTTGCCTTCTCAAGGAAGAATAAGGGGAGGGAGGCAATTTGTAACTCAACAATTATAAAAAACAAATGTTAAAAACTGTTTTTACATTCAATTTAGAAAAATAAAATAAAATTGTTCTTTACGTTTTTCAAAAGAGCCTTCCCACAGATGGAGCTTATTTCAATTGGGATTAAAATAAGAAATTTACCAATCTGCAAGACCAAAGACCTACCTGAAGGAGAACTGAGATGGTGCTACCATGATGGTGGAAAACAAAAAAATACACTTCCTAGCTATTACTGTTTTCCTTCTCCTGCCTAAATATTTGTCACTCTGTTAGAGAATACAGCCTACAATGGCTACCGGGTTTGGGGTGGGGGGCAGGGAGCAAGGAGCACTGGGGAGTAGGAAAAACTGTTAACTGATGCATATCATCAGCAACTCTCTGTAACTGTCTTTGAGAGTTGCCTGGGGGCACTGAGTCCATAGTCACTAAGCTACCATGTATCACAAGTAGGACCTGTATCCAGATCTTACTGATGCTAAAGTCATTTCTGTGGCCACTACACCATGCTTCTATTTCTATTACCATCCTGAGTAATGAGCTTTGACTTTTGAGCCCGAGAGATAATCTAGTCCGACTCTGACCTTTTACAAATGGGAAAACTGAGGCCCAGAGAAACGAAGTGACTTGCCAACAGGTTTCAGCCACAAAGGTGAGATACAGAAGGAGAGCCAAAATTTGAACCCAGGTTCCCTGATTCCAAATCTAGTACTCTTTCCACTACACCACACTGTCTCCCACAAAGAAAAGCAGCTTTCTGTGGGTACTATTATCCCATCAATGACATGGGAGCAAGGGAACTACAACTTAACCTCAATACCATGTATTTTAGAGAACTGGACACTGGAATTCAGATCTCATTACTGCCAAATGACTCGTGATTGTCTATTTCATCAGCCACTGATTTGGCTTAGACACAGCATGGTATCAATAGATTTTTAAATCAAAAGACCTGGGTTCAAATCTCTGTTCTGATACTGTGTGATAATGGACAAATCACTTCAACTCACTGAGACTAGTTTATTTTTCAGTAAACTATAAGCATTGGAGTAGGAGTTCAAAGGAAAGAGCACTAACCCTGGAGTCCAAGGACGTGGGATTACATCACATTTTTGACCCTTACTACTTGTATAATAACCTTAAGCAAGTCACCACCTCCTGGGCCTTTAGTCTCATTGTTATCGATTGTTTCAGTCATGTCCAACTCTTCCTGACCCCATTAGGGGTTTTCTTGGCAAAGATACTGAAGTAGTTTGCCATTTCCTTCTCCAGTTCATTTTAGAGATGAGGAAACTGAGGCAAATAGGGTTGAGTGATTTGCCCTATGTTACACAGCTAGTAAGTGTCTGAGGCTGGATTTGAACTCAGCTCTTCCTGACTCCAGGTCTGGCATCCTATCCACTGCACCACCTAGCTGCCCATTAGTCTTCTTTACTATAAAATAAGAATGTGCCTGATTAGATGGTCTCCAATGACCCTTCCAGTTTTAAACCTATGCTTCTATTACCAGATGACCCTATGGTTTATATCATCTCTAACTCCCATTAAGCACGCGCACACACACACACACACACACACCTCACCTTACAGCCCCCTCTCCCTCCTCCGCTACATGCACACTTCTAATATAACTGGATAGTTTCACTTAAAGTATTTCCTACCAGCATTTCAAGTCTCGTTGCTATGGTCTTCATTTCATTTTGGCCTGGGCAGTTTTGTGTTCCTCACTTGAGGTTTTTTGGTCTTGGTTGGGGGCGGGGGGGGGGAGGGAGTTGGCCTAAGGGCCATCTTTGTTTTGTAATAGTGATGGTAGGAAATAAAAAGTCAATCAGTGTCTGTGGTGAAATTTTATGTGGTAAGTCATCCTGCATACTGGGTGGGTAAAACAGATGCACAGATACAAGTGATATATCTTTGAAGCAGGTTCTAAATGAAAGAAAGGCACTACAAGATTAATAGAAAGAGCAATGGAGTTAGAGGTCATGGCTTTGAACCCTGGCTCCATTACTAATACCCTGGATGACGCTGGGTAAGTCATCAGCTTCCATGAGCCTCAGTTTTCTCATCTGGACAAAAATTGTCTGATTTATGTGGGCCTGGAGTCAGACAGATCGGAGTTCAAATCCAGCCTCATATACTTATTAAATGTGTGACCCCGGGCAATTCACTTAACCTCTTTTTGCCTCAGTTTCCTCAACTATTAAATAGAGGTGATAATAGCACCTAGCTGTTGTGAGGATCAAATGAAATATATTTGTAAAAAAGCACAGGTACTACATAAATAAATCACTATATAAATGTTTATTTCCCTTGACTTATAAGGTCTCTTCTGGCTTTATATCCTTTGATCTTATGAAATCTTCTGAAGGTTAGGAACCAAAAGGTATTTCTCAGATTGAAAGGCATCTGAATGTAGCCAGTGCCCAGGGGTAGAGAAGATATTCCCCAGTGGTCTCACCAACTAGAGCTTTGAAAGTTGACTCCTGGTTGTGCAATAATCCAACCATTTTGGAGAGCAATTTGAAACTATGCCCAAAGGGCTGTAAAAATGTTCATGCCCTTTGACCCAGCAATAGTACTTCTAGGGCTGTATCTCAAAGAGATCATCCAAACAGGAAAAGGACCCACATGTACAAAAATATTCATAGCAGCTCTTTTTGTGGTGGCAAAGAATTGGAAATTGAGAGGATGCCCATCAATTGGGGAATGGCTGAACAAGTTGTGGTATTTGAACGTAGTGGAATGCTATTGTGCTATAAGAAATGATGAACAGGCTGACTTCAGAAAAACCTGGAAAGACTTGTACAGTCTGACGCTGAGTGAAGTGAGCAGAATCAAGAGAAGGTTGTACACAATAACAACCATGTTGTGTGATGACTAATATTGATAAACTTAACCCTTCCCAGCAATACAAGGATCTAAGACATCTCCAAAGGGCTCGTGATGGAAAATGCTATCCACATCCAAAGAAAGAACTATGAAAG
>NW_020954598.1:3671277-3687898 GCF_900497805.2 Vombatus ursinus | reverse complement strand
TAAACTCAGAAGCATATGGAAGTGATTATTGATAAATCAAAATAAATTAATAAAAAAAAAAAGAAAGTCACCTCCTGGCCTAGCCATGGGAGCTCCAATTTGGAGCCTTCACTAAGAGAAACATGAATTTCTCTGAGCTCCTGCACTAGGAAAGAGCTATTCCAGTGGGTTAGTATAAACCAAAGGTGATAAAAGTGGGGAGTGTCCAGCAAGGATTAAAGCTTCTTAGCTGTGTCAATATGCTTTTCCTTATGTGAAGGCCCTTCTCTATCTCTCCTTTCAGAGAATCACAAAATCTCAGATCTAGAAAGGACCTGGGAGGTCATTTAGTCCAACTCATAGCAGACCAAGATTTCTCTTTAGATCATTAATGACAAATGATCAGGGAGTCTGTGCTTTAAGACTTAAAGGTGAGGCGGAATCCATTGTCTTCCCAGGCAGCCCATTGCACTTGAGGGCAGCTCTAATTATTAAGAAATGTGACCCTGGGCAAGTCACTTAACCTCTGATTGCCTATAAAATGGAGAACATAATAGTACCTACTTCACAGGGTGGTTGGATGGATCAAATGAGATAATATTTGTAAAAAAACTTGTCATGTAGTTAGCACTCAATAAATGCTTATTCTTTCCCCTCCTGTATTGTACCTATGTGAGGCATGTCAGGGAACATAGAAAGGTGAAACAAGACTTAATCCCTGACCTTATGAAGGCTACCATGTAACTGGGAAGACAAGAAGTATATACTAATGTTGTTCGTCCTTCGTTTTCAAAGAGGACAGGGTGATGTCTTGACTTGTGTGTGAGCTGGATTTCAGTGAGGCAGAGATGCACAGTCATCAGCCTCACACTCTCTCTTCCAGTGTTACAGAAATCAAGTGGCAGGACAAAAGTCAGGATGACTGGTGATGGCCTGGGATGTATCAGATGACCTTGGCATCTTCAATGTCTGACCAAGCTCTAAGTGCCTTCATGGCAGTTGAAGAAAATGTTCTCATTTGACCAGTCTGCTGGAGGAAGTCGTTAGATATCTGGGATAGACATCCCCCTAACTCACTACAGGGTTGAGGCCCATCAGTTGCCCTCAACCTGGTTTAGCCCGTCTGCCAAGAGGGTTTTACCAGGGTGTGACCACTGTACATACTACAACTTCTTGGAGCCACAGGTGAGAGTTGGGTGACAGGTGGACACCGAAGGTAGATAAGCATCCCTGAAAAGAGTTCGGCAAACCCTCATACCAGATGTGCTAGTCTTTCTGGAACTCCCCATAAAAAATACAACTAAAAGATTCAATGAGGGGCAGCTAGGTGGCGAAGTGGATAGAGCACCAGCCCTGGATTCAGGAGGACCTGAGTTCAAATCCAGTCTCAGACACATAACACTTACTAGCTGTGTGACCCTGGGCAAGTCACTTAACCCCATTGCCCAACCCCCCCCCAAAAAAAGATTCAATGACCTCTAAAGGTCCCTTCTCACTCCAAATATTTAATCCCATGATCTTACGAAGACAAAATTTTGAAATCTCAGACATCGAATAGTGTCTGACCCATACCCCGAATTTAATAAATTCTTATTGAATTGAATACAAACTACTCTGAACATCAATTACTTTGGAGGGGGAGGGGTCAGGGAGGGAAGTCAGGAATCAAGGAAGACATCATAGAGGAGGCGGTATTTGAATTGGGCCTGGAAGGAGATATAATACTTTGAGATATGCAGGAGAACATTCCAGACATAGGGAGTGATATGAGCAAAGGCACAGAAGACACAGAAGCTGAGCAGGTCAGATATTTTGGGAGAACACCAAGTTGTCCAGTTGGACTGGCTGTGTTATCATGATCTCTGAAGAGTAACCCCCTGAAGGTAAGGACAATGGAGAGACATATGGTTGGGTATATGGAGGCTGCAGCATCTCACTAACTCTGACTCATGCACCAGATACAATGCAAAAGATATCACCTAGGAAATGAACAGTTGGAAAAGGAGGTGGTCCCAGAAATGGATGAATGGATGGATGGATGGATGGATGGATGGATAGATGGATGGACGGATGGATGAAAAAGCACCTATTAAGTGCTCACCATGTGCCAGGCACTGTGCTAAGTACTGGAGACACAAATACCAGGAAGACATTCCCTGCCTTCAAAGAGTTTATATTCTAAAGAGGGAAGGTGAGTAAAGTACATGTTTTAGAAATAAAATTAATAGCTAGCATTTAGACAGTACTTTAAGGTTTGCAAAGTGCTTTGCAAATGTTAATTCATTTGGTCCTCACAATAACCCTGGGAGGTAGGTGATATTATTATCCCCATTTTATAGATGGGGAAACTGAAACTGAGTGAGGTTAAATGATTTACCCGGGGGCACACATCTAATAAGTGTCTAAGCTCAGATTTGTACTTCAGTTTTCCTGACTCCAATCCATAGAGCTACCTAACTGAAATAAGTAGTAAATACATATAATTATGAGCCAAGGTAAGCCCTTGATGCAAATGCAGTGCCTGAAACATAGCAGGTGCACTTGTGCTAACTTGACCCCTTGATTCTTTCCCCTAACTGAATACAAGGGCAAAATGAGTTTCCCTGTATAGGGCTCATGTGGTAGCCTTCCTGAGCTCCAGTCAGAATAGGGCAAGGAGCAGAGGTGACTTCCAAATGCCAGGCACTGAGATCCAAAGCACATTAAAGTGTTGAGGTGGAGGGCAGAGAAGAAGATGGAAGACCGGGACTGTCAGGAAGCATTGTGCAGGTGCCAATCCAACTGGCCAGAGAGGGCACCTAGAAACTGAGTAATCTGTGACTGGCCCCTCCTGTGGAGAAGAAGCAGGGAATTATTTGCTCAGGTTTCTCCAGACCACATCTGAAGAGAAAACTTTCCTCCTCAGACCTAAATGAAATGTTCAGAGTAACCAGTGGAACCAGAAGTCAATACGAGGAGAGGTGGAGGCCACAGAGCCTGTTTTGTGGAGGGAGCTCATGAAGAGACTTGGCAGTCTGGCCTCTCGGCTTTAAGGCCAACCCTTGGGCTCTCCATGAAATCTTCCCACAGTCCATTATAAAATGCCCAATTTTCCAACCAGCTATCCATTGCTCAAAAGCCTGCTTGACTATAGAGAAACTCAAGGCTTTGGCCAACAGCAGGATCACATGTCTTTCCAGAAAGGAATATAATAAACCTAACCCAAATCTTCCTCTCCTTGGGGAATTATTAAAAATTCTGTTGACAATTCATAAAAGGTGGTTGCTGGCTAAGAATAGGCAGCCCCCCAAGGATAAGAGGCAGAGTTCAATTTGGGAAGAGATAATAGAAGCACAGATTTCCAGCTGAATTGGACTTTAGAGACTTTCTAATCCAATCCCTTATTTTGTCTATGAGGAAATTAAGTCCTAGGGAAGTTAAGTGACTGACTCAGATCACACAGGAATACACAGCAGAGCTGGGATTTGAATGCAGGTCCTCTGAGACCGAATCCATTGTTGGGCCATCCAACTTCATAAACATGGTGCATTGAGGAAGAAACAACCAAAGCCCTCCCCAGCTGATATAGTATGCTAAGAAGGCATATATCATCCATCCCTCAGCCATCATACTTTTTAAGTAAATGCACCACCAGTATCCAAAGAATACTAGGTCTAGAGGAAGAAGGACCTCAGAGGTCATTCAGTTCCCTGCCTAATTTGACATAAAAGGAAAATGAGACCCAGAGAGGTTAAATGATTTACTCCTAGTCATACAGTTAGTAAATGTCTGAGCTGAGATTTGAACCCAGGTCTTTTTTTACTTTTTTACTCCAGGTCCAAGGCTCTAGCAACTTTGTCTTCCCCTCTCAAGTACTTTCCTGCCTTTTCCCTGCATGCAAGTCAAGGAGGGGTGGGGAGCTTCAGATCCCTTATTCCCAGACTCAGAACATATCTCCTAGATCTCTGAACCTCATGGATTTCTGGATCTTCACTTACAGGATTTCAAAAATAACTAATTTGGAAGCTGAGCAAACTGAGACCTACAAAGGAAAAAGATATGCCTGAGGTCACCAGGCAGTAAGAAGCAGAGGCAGATTTTGAACCCAGGTCTTATAATCTTCAAATCCAGTTCTTTTGCCACTGTATCATGCTTTAATTTGATTCCATTTTTCATCTGTTAAGTGCCTACTGTGTGCCAGGGTAAAAGAGGGTTGTATTCATCTCAGTTTACTTCCAAACCATCAGTTGGCACTGACCAATCCCCTAGCTCTGCTTAGAGTCCAAGCAAGACCTCACCAAGCTTCTATTAACATTGGAACTAGGTCAGGAATGTGCTTGATCCTTGAATCAGGTCAAATATTATCTCCCTGAAGCAGGAACTGGGAGGAAATGGCCTTCTCAGAGGGGCTAGGGCCACAAGGAGATAGTCAGAGAAGGAGGAGGTGGGGGAGAATGAAGAGATAATGGTGGGGGAGAAGGAGAAGCAGGAAAAGGAGAAAGAGGGAAGTTCAGAGCAACACAGAGACAAACAATGGAGACAATAGAGAAAAGAAACTAGAGGTTTGCTGCTGCAAGTTCATTTCTGATTATAGGATCTGAGATTTAGATTTGGGCATCTTATTCAACCCCATTATTTTAGAGAGAAGGATACTGAGGCCCAGGAATAAAAACAACAGCTAGCATTTGATAGCACTTTAAGGTTTGCAAAGTGTTTAAACAGGTTAGCTCCTTTAATCTTCAAAACAACTTTATGAGGTAGATGCTCTTATTATTCCTATTTTATAGATGAGGAAACTGAGACAGATAGTGCTTAAGTGACCTGCCCAGGGCCACATAGCTAATAAGTATCCAAGATAGGATTCAAAGTCTGGTCCCACTGTACTGCCTAGATAACCTTAATGAGGAAGGTTAAGGAACTCACCCAAAGTCACACAATAAGTGGCAGAGCTAGGATTTGAACCCAGGTCCTCAGACTCAAGTCAACCCTCTTCCTACTGCACTGTGCTGCCTTCTATATGCCTCATAGCACTGGATCTCTGCTCTTCTATTACCAATTCCACCACTGGCTAAGAACACACACTTCCTCCCCTATATAAAACAACAAGAAAGACTTCAGAGATTTGATTGGGATAATGTCTATGGGTGCCTGGGCTCATTCTGAGCCAAAATGCTTTCCTCTTGAATCATAGCAGGCAGAATTCCTTCCCCATACAGTAATACCAGTGGTCTCCCTGCTCCCACTCAGGAATCTAGGCTTACCTCTAGCCCACCCTGGACCTTGACTTCATTATTGCTTCATTCCAAATGCCCCTTCCTTGCGCAAATGGACTTTCCCTGCCCCTGAGCCCAGGTCTAACTATTTGGTTGTTTTCCTGGCCTGGCAACAAGGACTATGTCCTTAGTGCACATGGAGATAGGGACTTCAGGGGTCAGCACCAGGGGCTTTAGGGATGTTGATAATATGGTGTCATCACTCAGGGGACCTACAATTATTGGCATTTATGTTGGCCCAAAGGGAGATTACTATCTGCATTTCATCACCTGCCCAGGTGGTCCCCACAGCAAAGGCTCCATGCTCTATGCATGACTGATACAAGCTGTAGTAGGCGTGCTATAACCCATAACCACAAACCTCAGATTATGCAAGTGTGTGTGTGTGTGTGTGCGTGTGTGTGTGAGAGAGAGAGAGAGAGAGAGAGATTGGACCTTCTCTGAGAGCTTCTCCTTCCCCCTCAGCCCACACACTCCAATGTGATGCAGGGGAAAGAATGTTGGCTTTGGACATCAGAAGACCTGGATTTGGGTCCCACTTACTAATGTAATGAGAAGTAACATGATATAATAGCAGCAGTGGTAGTCTTGGAATTGAGAAGACCTGAGTTCAAATCCCATTTCTGACAAAAGACAAATCATTTAACCTCTTATTGTCTGAGCAACAATTTAGGAATTCATTTAATAATCATAAATGTAGTCCAACAATGTGAGTTGCCCACAGAACACACATCTTTCTCATACTTACTTACATTGATATGTCTCATGACCAATGCACATAAACACTTTCCATTTTAGAAAGGACTTTAATACCCTTATTTACTTACTTGATACCCACAATCCTAGAAGGTAAGCAGCAGAAGTGTTATTATCCCCATTTACATATAAGGAAACTGAGGCCCAAAGAGGGAAAATTATTTACCCAAGGTCACATGTGTAATAAGTGGCAATTCTAAAATTTGAATCCATATATTTTGATTTCTGAGCTCTTTCCACTACACCATGTGGCTAATTGAATAGGAATGTTCAACTTGGAATCAGGAAGATGTGAGCTGCCTAAGACATGTGCTAGCTGTATAACTCTGAGAAAATCACTTCACTTCTTAGCCTCAGTTTCCTCAGCTATCAAATGGGGTTAATAATAGCATCTACATCATAGGGTTGCTGTGAGAATCAATGAAATAACATATATAGAACATTTTACAAGCTGAGGAAACAGAGGGTCAGTGGAATTAAATGACTTCCCCAAGATCATACTGCTAGTTAAGTGACTGAGCCAGGATTGGAATCAGGCCCTCCAACCTTAAAACCAGGAATCTGCCTACCATACTGCCCTACCTCCTGTAATCTCAATTCAATTGGTATTGGAGGCCAGCAGTGATGTTAGGACCCTGGCAGGGCACTGCTAGTAAAGTTGTGACAGAGAACAAGGAGCATGCCAGATCAGGCCAAGCTAAAACAGAGTTTACCTAAGGAGTAACCACCAGGGCTTCAGAAGGAAACCATCTGGTAGCTTCCAATTTCATGCTAACTAGAGGTTAAACTTAACTGTTTCTATCAAAGAAAGGTGTTAGTGCCCTCTAAATTTCCATACTCTGGGACAAAGCTTCTATTACTCTACCTTAGTTACTCCTTGGACTAAGCCTAAAAACTGTGGTTGATCTACAGTAGATAACAAATAGAGTACATACCCAGAAAGATCAGCAGCACACCCACTGCCACCTGGAGTACAAGGGAGACCGAGATGAGTACGATGAGTGGGACAAAGAATGCAAAAGAAGGTCCTTGTTCAATCACAGCCTTTAGCTGGGAGGCATTGGCCATCAACAGGGCAATGTCCAGCATGCTTTCAGCTGCACTCTTCTTGTTAGCATAGTGGTTCACGTTGATGGATCTGTTCCTCCAGCCCCAGCCAGCAACAGACTGAAAGGGGAAAGGGGAAAAAGAACTAGTTAACAAAAGGACATGTGCAGAGTTTCAGAAAACCGAAAAGCTGAAAGACAACACTGTGGCATCAGCTAATAGCTCACATTTATACACCACCTTATGATTTACCCAAGACTTGGCTCACAAGTGCAAGGATCACAGGAGCATGGCTTTAGAACTGGACACCATTTTCACCTTTTAATGAGGAAACTGAGGCCCAGAGAAATGAGGTGATTTGCCCAAAGTCACCTGGATAATAAGTGGCAGAGCTGGGATTTAATCCCAGATTTGCTGACTTTTCCATGGCACCATCATTTTACAGATGAAGGAACTGAGGCTCAGAGAGAGAAAAGGACCTGAATGGTTGATAAATGCTGAAACTGTGACACTGAAGAAAACCACTTTTCCCCCTTACTACACTACAATGCCTGAACCTGTCTTGGATTTCACAAGCATCCAGGAACTGTTTTCTTTAGCAAGCTTATCCCCATACACTTTGCTTCATAAATATGAATTAGGACAAATACACCTCCTTGAAACAGACATGGCAAAAAAAAAAAAAATCGGGAGGGTCAGAAATATATCATCAAATGGAACATTTAGCTATTTCCTCCCTTTTCTCTTAGTAGGGAATTGGAAACCACCAAGGCAACATGACAGAGTCCAGGAGATCAGGCAGCACAGTAGAGAAAGCATTGACTGGAATCAGAGGAGTGAGATTAAATCCTATCTCTGATGCCTACTACCTTGCACAAGTCATTAGGCTGCTGGGGCTTCAGCTTTCTCAAAAAATATGGGAGTTGTACAAGATGACTTCTGAGGTCCCTCCCAATTCTTGACCTATGATCCTTGGGTAATGTTTGGGGTATTCTCTCCTCTTTATGTGGCATGATGGCCTCAGAGTAGCTTCCCTAAGCCCCAAGATGCCTCTTAACTAAGTTCAATAAGTCTCCTTTTAAAAGTGAGTACAGGAAAGAAACTGTATAACATAGTGGTGAGAACCCTTGGACACAAAGTCAAGAGAGTTGGGTTTGATTCCTGGTTCTGACACTTTGTGACCTTAAAGTAGACACAAGCTTTCGAAGTTTTTGTTTTCTTAATCTGTTCAACGTGGATAATAATGCCTGTAGTACCTGCGTCGAGGGATTATATCAAGGATAAATGAGATAATATAGCATGTCCCAAAAGTCATAGTGCCTCATTAGCTTACAACTGCCCTAAGACTCAGAGAACAACCTTCCTTAAATGTTTCTTTTCCACTCAAAAGCTTACAGAGCTTTATCTCCTCAACAATGTTATAAGAGGTAGAAATTATGCCCATATCTTCTGCAGAGGCATTATCTCAGCTTTCTCATGGGGTCTTTCTCCTCAAACATTAGCACTGAATTCATTCATTTGCTTAACATGATTTGGGATTTGGTTTTGGTTTTGTTTGCTTAGGTTGGGTCTCCCTAGCTCACTGGGATAGAAAGTGCAGAGTCCACTCCTACCAATCTCAACCTGCAGGGAAGCTTTAACCTGCTCAATTTTTTTCTGACCTGGTGGGTTTGCCCCTTATTAGATAGCCTAGTGGCCTTCCCTTTCCTAGGAGCTCACCGTAGTGGTGCTGGACTTGGGCAGACACTCAATCAGCTTTTGACCTATTTACTGCAGCTCAGAACTCTCAAGCTCAAGTGGTCCACCAGCCTCAGCTTCCCCCAGTGTCACAGACTTCATGCATGCACCACCACAACAAACTTTAACATAAATTTGTTGATCAGCTACTAAATTCAAGGACCTGTGCCTAGCACTATGGGGAACACAAAAATAATAAAGAGGTTGGCTCTGTTCAAAGAGCTTATATTCAGGGGAGGGGTGGGAGGGTAGATAAAACATGTGCACATATAATGATAAAAATAACTGATATTTATTTAATATTTCAAAATTTGCATAACTCTTTGCATACATTACCTCATCTGATCCTCATAACAATCTCCTACCTTCTCACATCTGTCATCAAGACAGAGTCATACAATAATTGAGTATTATTATTATTATCCTTATTTGGTTGAGTAACACAAAATGTCTACAATAGCAACCATATCTCATTGGGTTGGGGAGAAAGAGAAGTATAGATAACATTGGAACCTTCCCGAAAGACTGAGGCAGCCAAAAGATGCATAATGCTCAATGTTGCCAAACTGTAAACCTTGCAGCTCCTCTCTGTGGAGCTTCCTATTACTGACGTGGGTCCCCATTTATCTTAAGTCTAAGGGACTCTCTCTTGGCCTAACCATCAAGCCACCCAACCTAAAGACATTGGATGATCTTTGGATCTTTTTGACCTGACAAGCCTCCATTGGTTGGTGGGACTGACAGCCTCCCACCACATCCCATAAACATCCAGAGGTTGGTCCTACCAGGGAGGTTAGCTAGTATGCCTTGTAGGTGCAGGAAAGAATCATGCAGTAATTAAATGAGTGTAGTTAGTATTTTCCAAAAAGTGAAATCAGATTATGGTAAAGTGGAGAGAGCCCTGGACTCAGAGTCAGGAGATTTGGGTTTGAGTTCTGATTCTGACACTTACTGTGTGACCCCACACAAGTCAACTTCAGGAATGAGAGACTGCAAAGCTAAGAAGTGGCCCTAACGTTGTAGGCCTTGAATGCCAAGCTAAGAAGTTTGGATTTTATCCTGTAGGGAATGGGGAGTCATTCCAAGAGAATCAATTAACTAAATATACCCCGTCACTCCAAAAGCCACTTGGCTTACCTTGGACTCCAAAATTCAAGGGGACAGAATTTGGTCCTCCAAAGAAAGACCTTACATGTGACTAGACCTTGCAACAGGAATATTTGAGTACTATACAGTTCAGTAATGTTGGGAAAGAGACAGAAAGTTTTGATTTTTAATTGATTTTTAAGCCAGATGAATAAATTAGGAGAAAATCAATTATGTATGAGTAGAACTCGTTTCCCTTTAAGAACATCTTTTCAATTATTGCTTTTCAATTCAGTACTTAGCATAGTGCCTGGCACAAATGAGGCACTTAATAAATGCTTATTGAATTGAAATAAATTACTATTTTTCTCCAAGGGAGAAATGTTTTAAAAATTATTATTATTTTCTTTCCTTCTCATTTGTGCCTGAAACCTCAACAATGGTTGTGACCCCATGGGTCTGTTTCCTTGGATTATCCATTAATAAAGGTGCTAGGTCAGAGCCAGAGAGGAATTAGAGTCAACAGGCATTTATTAAGTGCCTACTGTGTGCCAGGCACATGCTAAGCACCGAAGCTAAACAAACACAAAAGACAGTCCCTGCTCTCAAGGAGCTTGAGATCCAGTGAGGAGAAAACATGCACATATTTATGAACAAACAAGCTTTATACAACATAAACTGGGAGTAGACTGAGAGGGAAGGCACAAAGATTGAGGAGGACTAGGAAAGGCTTGTTGCAGAAGGTGGGACTTTAGCTGGGACTTGAAGGAAGCCAGGGAAGCCAGGAGGAAGAGGAGGAGGAGGAGGAGAGAGAATATTTCAGGCATGGGGGACAGCCAGAGAGACTTGGGAGGTGGAGAGTTGTGTGAACAAGGACCTGCAAGGAGGCCTGTGTCAATGGAACACAGCGTGTGATAAAAAGACTGGAAAGGTAGGAAGATTCCAGGTTACAAAAGTCCTTTTTCTCATCAGAGTGAGGAACTGAGTTCTGCTTGGTTAGTCAAGGATAGAATGATTCTGGTCAGGCCCAGGCATTTATTAGTTTCCTGTATCAGCACTCACTTCTCTTCCCATACAGATCCTTTCAATGCAGAGCCCAAACAGCCCCAAAGTAATAAGAATTACAATACCAGTTCAGCAAAACCAAACAAGACATAAACTATGCATGACAGTGTGTGTAATGTTCCGCACCCTTAGTCCCCCACCTCTATAAAGAAGAGAAAAAGGTATATTTCCTCTGCTCCTTTTTGGGGCCAAGCTTGAATATTATAATACAGTGTGAAGTTTTTAGGGTTTTGTCATTGTGGTTTCCATTCATATTATTGAAGTTATGGTCTATATACAATCAACTATTCTAATGCCATATTTTGAATAAGGGTTTATACTTTCCTGAGCATTTTCTCTTCCATGGAACCAATGACACTGTTGGATGTTAACACTCCTTCCTCCTCAAGTTATCCTGTATTTCCTTCCCTGTCTCCCCGAGACAACGGCTGCCCTTTTAGGGCAAGGATTGGTTTTTGGCTTCATTTTTTTCATTTTTGTCCTTGTAATCCCAGAACCCAGCATACTGTAGGCACTTAATAAATGTGTTTCAAATTCTTGAGCGCCTACTTATGGTTTCCTGTTTTGTCTATATTTGAACATGGCATGGATACATTCCCTAAGAGAATGCAGAGATGTTGAGGTTGGTAAGCAAGCCTTAGAACTGTAGTGATTTTACCAAAGATGACTGTTTTCGAAAGATCAAAGGAAAGAAAAAACAATGTGTCAGCAACCATGGCACATCCCTCTATGGCCTCTGGCTGGGCATCACAGGCAGGAATGGCTAAACCACCAAATGTATAACCAACTCTTCTTTATCTATGAGATTATCTCCTTAGGAGAAAGTCCAGTGTTTTCTTCCCTTGAGCAACCTGCTGAAACCTATGGGGGGTGGGGGAGAGGGAGAAGGAGAGAGAGAGAGATGGGGGGGAAAGAGAGGAGGAGGGAGAGAGAAAAAGGAGGAGAGGGAGAGAAGAAGAGAAAGATGAGGAGTAAAGGGAGGGGAGGTAGAGGGAGAGAGAGAGAAAGGGGGGGAGGGAAGAAGGGAGAGGGAAAGAGAGGGAGAGAGAAGAAGGGGGGGGAAGAGGGAGGGAGAGAAAATTCATGATTGGAGGAGCACCATGCAACCCAATGGAGCTAAAAGGGACTTCATGAGTTTATAAACGTAGTAACTGAGACCCACAGAGGGGAAGGGACTTGTCCAAGATCTTACAGCAAAGCAGTAGCAGAGTCAGATTTAGAGCCCAGGTTTCTCAATGCTCAGCTCACTGCTCTTCCTATTACTGAACACCGCTTTGCTCTGTGCCTTTGTGGATTTGCCAAACCAAATGTCAATGTGACCTATGATGATGGTTGGGTGCTCTTCATACCCTACAGATGATCTTCCCTCTCAAACCTCTCAAAACATTTTGTTTTATAACTTTTTAATGTACTTATCACGTAGTATGACAATCATTTTAGCTGGTTTTTCATCACCCTTTAGACTATAAGCTTCTTGAGAACAGGGGCCTGTGTCTTAGCTAAACTTTGTCTTCATTAGGCATTTAATAAATGCTACATATTACTATAATGCTTGGTATGAGCTTGATTTACAAAACATGCCTTGATGCTTCATGGAATGATTGGAGGTGGTCTGTGAGGCCCTGTGGAGCTAGGTATGGTGTGCGGAGAAAACATCTGAACTCCTTTCAAGCAGTTTTGGAAAAAGCATCAGTAAGAGACACAGGTCACTCCACCTGAGAATAGTCAGTTTGTGATCTGTCAATAGCTAGACATTAATAAATCCAGTATGAGCTAGAGTAGTCAAAAACAACTTCTTGAAAGTGACTAAGGGCCCTTATTCTTTTTATCCAATTATATAATCAATCAAGAGTTGGTTGTATCTTATTCTGTTTTATTTTTTAAAACAACAGTATATTGTGTAACCCTGAGCAAGTCACTAACTTCTATCTGCCTCAGTTTCCTTATCTGTAAAATGGGAATAATAATAGCACCTACCTCCCAGGGTTGTGAGGATAAACCAAGATAATATTTGTAAGGCACTTTGCAAACCTCTTCTATGAACACTTGCTATTGTTATTATCTTTTTTTTAAGGCAATTGGAGTTAAGTGACTTGCCCAGGGTCACACAGCTAGTATGTGTCAAGTGTTGGTCTGAGGCCAGATTTGAACTCAGGTCCTCCCGACTTCAGGGTCAGTGCTCTATCCACTGCACCACCTAGCTGCCCCCTGTTGTTATCTTTATTGTTGGAAATTTCTTTTGTATTTACTTTGCATATACTTATCTGCACACATGTTGTTCCCTCCAGTAAAACTTAAGCTCATTGAGAACAGGGCTGAACATTTTTGCCTATAATCCCAGAGCCTAGCACAGGGTCTGGCATATAACAGGTGCTCTATAAGTGTTCAGTGAATTGAAAGGGGGAATTTAGAGCTATTTAAAACATAGAATGGGCTATTTTGTTGGAGAGTGAGTTCCTTGTCAGGGAAAGTATTCAAAGAAAGGCTGGATGAGCACTTGTCAGTGATGCTATACAAGGTATTCCCCCATTAGGTGGAAGACTCAACCAATTCAATTCAAATCAATTCAATAAACATTTATTAAGCACTTACTATGTGCTAGGCACTGTGCTAATCACTGAGGATACAAAAAAAAGAGGCAAAAGACAGTCCTTGCCCTCAAGGAACTTACAATCTAAAATGGAAGACAACATGCAAACAAATATATTCAAAGCAAGCTATATACAGAATAAGTGCGAAATAATTAAAGAGGGAAGGCACTGAAATCAAGAGGGGTTAGGGAAGGCTTCCTGCACAAGATAGGATTTTAGTTGAGACTTAAAGGAAGCCAGAGAGATTAGTAGACAGAGGGGAGGAAGCAAAATGTCCCAGGCTTGGGGGAATAGCCAGAGAAAATGCCCGCTGGGCCTGGAGTCAAGTTAGAAACACCTGAGTCCAAATTCAGCCTCAGACACATATTAGCTGTGTGATGCTGGGCAAGTCACTTATCCCTGTTTTCCTCAGTTTTAAAACAAGCTGGAGAAAGAAATGGCAAACTACTTCAACATCTCTGTCAAGAAAACCCCAAATGGGGTTGTGAAGAGTCAGACGTGACTGAAAATTACTAAACAACAACAAATATGGAAAGCCAGGAGCCTAGAGAACTCTTTCCTGGGGGCAGCAAAATAGAGTAGAAAATTAAGAATTTGTGTGACTCCCAAGAACTGAGCTAGACTTTAAAAAAAAATCCCTGGAGCGTCGTCAGGTCTGGGCAGCAGTCCCAAAGGACTCCAGGTTCATGCTAGAGCAGCTTTCACTTGATTCTTGCTGTGAAGGGAAGAAACAGGAAGGAGCCTCTGGGCAAAGGCCTGAGCAAGGCAGGAAATGTTTTTCCAGAGCAATGCAAACAGTCTGCAAAGTCGACTTGAGAGTCTGCTGAATTCCCTGATGAGGTCCCTGCTCATCCTCAAAGCCCACTCTGTCTCTCTCCCATTCTGTGATAGGCTTAAACTCTGGCAGCAATCGTCAGCCCTCTCAGGCCACATCACTCTACCCATGCCCAGAGAACTCTCTGGCACCTAGACTTTGTCCAGGAGCCACTTCTTAGGGTTTAAGTGAGACAGAGTGCTAGGCCCGGAGTCAAGAGGACTTCAGTTCAAATTCGGGCTCAGATACTTACAGGCTGTATGACTTTGGGCAAGTTACTTAACCTTTGTCTGCCTCAGTTTCCTCAACTACAAAAACAGGGATAATAGCACCAATTCCCAGGGTTATTCTGAGGATCAAATGAGAAAATATCTATAAAGCAGTTAGAACAGTGCCTAGCACATAGTAGGTGCTTAATAAATATGTTTCCCCTCCTCCCCTTAATTTTTCCCTCTTTGCCTCTGATGACACCCCTGTTCCAGAATCCACGGATGAGGTAAGCAAAGAAATGGTTGTTGACTAGCTTGCTTATGTTATTGGCAATGACATGATGTGAGTGGTGTCCTGCCAAGGCAGCTGCTTCCAAGAGACCAATGCCTTGGAGCAGTTGTCATTGTAACCCATATGCCCTCGGAATGGGATGTGGCCTAGGCCTGGGGCCAAGCTGACATTCAAGTTGGAGGCTCTCAGTGCTCGGCAGAGTAAGTCACCTCCAAAAGCACTGGTGTGATGGAAAGGACGCTGGACCTGAGTGTGAATACCAGTGCCAACACCCAGCTGGATGACCCTGGCCAACCTCTCTGATTCTCCATTTTCTCAGGTGCAAAACATGCAATGAGACTGATGCTATCCACCTCACAGTGCTCTTTTAAATGTACTTTGGGGCACAGTGCAAAGAGCATTGTCTCTAGAGTCAGAAGGGTTCAGATCTTGCCTCTGATATCACTTTGCATAATGTTAGGCAAGTTACTTAAACTCTCTGGGCCTCAGTTTCTTCATCTGTAGAATGAGGGGGCTGGATTGGATGCTTCTGAGGGCCCTTCCACCTCTATATTTATTCTCCTGTGAGAAACCTCATAGGGCTTTATAAATGTGAGTTATTTCTTTCTCCTCAGTTGTCTCATGGGTCAAATACAAATAATGCTACTCACGCTGCTGGTCTTGCAGGGATTTTGTGAGGAAATCCCTTTGTAAAGTTTAAAACACCATAGAAAGGTGAGCTATTGTTATTGTTGCAAGGGGCATGGACTAGCCTACAGCATCATCTACACTATGGGATGGCAAGGGGCTTTATATTAGGGCTTTCAGGACTTCTGAAGCTTTGCTGGAGTAAAAGAAGCAGTGAAGTCATAGGCTAGGATCTGTGGTTCTTCTGTTGGTCATTGAAAGTCTACCCCCTAAAGAGTTACTTGGGTGAACTTGGTGCAAGGGGTATACTGGAGCCAGATCCAACTGCTACCAAGAGCTGATTGTTAAATTTTCAGTGTGAGCATTTGCACTTCAGGAATTGGCAAATAGTTACAAATCAGGACTTGATTTAGTGTTTTGTTGATTAGACTTAAAACGATAGAGAAAGTGTTAATGCAGATTTAAACTTGAAAGTATAGCTAGCATGTATGTTGTGTTTCTTTACCCTCACCCCAGGAGAGCTAGTTATTAAATATTTACTGGCACACCCCTGGTTAGGTCCCATTTTTCCAAACATCAATGCCAATCTTAACTAAATGACTGTGTGATATAATGAAAGACTGGACTGAGTGTCTAAAAACCTGCTTTCTATTCCTGTTCTTTCCACTAGTTTAGCAATGTGAATGTTTACATTCACTCACTTAATACCTAGTATAGACAGTGCTCCGAGCTTGGCACTGTAAAGAAAAATATTTTATTTTACAGCCACTGAATGCATAGACTTCATGAAAATCAAGCAGTTTCCATGACTATTAATGTCTCAACAAGTGCAGTACATAATTCCAACAAAACACCTACATATATGTCTCAAAGGATCCCAATGCATTTCGCCAGTCATATTTCTTGTTTTTATGAAATTTTATAATTATTTGCTTTACAATTCAGTTCTTATTTTTTTTCCTCATTGAGGCATGAGTTGGAGAATTCCATAGGATGTTAGCATCAGAAGAGACTTTAGAGATCATCTAAATCCACCCCCACAGTAAGGCTTGTAACATCAAGCAGCTAGTAAGAGGGAAAGACTGGCCTTGAACCAGGGCTTCTGAGTGCTCTTTCAAGTTTACCAGGCTGTGTCTCCTAATAATTTTAAAAAAAAAACCTCCTAC
>NW_020954598.1:3664294-3671235 GCF_900497805.2 Vombatus ursinus | reverse complement strand
CCTATACATATATATATATATACACACATACATGTGTGTGTGTGTGTGTGTGTGTGTGTGTTTGTGTGTGTGTATTGGGGAAGAGGTGGAGGCAATCAGGGTTAAGTGACTTTCCCAGGGTCACACAGCTAGTAAGCATCAAGTGTCCAAGTCCATATTTAAACTCGGGTCCTCCTGATTCCAGGGCAAGCACCCTATCCACTGTGCCACCTAGCTGCCTCTCTCACCTGTATTATTAAACACTTATGGGGAAAAGCAGAAGTTCCCCATGACCAATCAACCTGGAACTGTTACTGCAGATGGACTTCAGATTTTCTCTGTCCAGAAAGGTCGAAACATCATTTGAGTAAACAGTAATTTCACTAGGTGCTTTCCATCTGCCATCATTCTCTCCATTTTGGACTTAGTCTATCATTGCAAGGTCCTAACCTTCTCTTCTCCAACACACAGCTTTTACAGGTTTAGGCTGATCTCTACACTATCCTCTGAATACAGTACCCTAAGCCATGTTACCAAGATTATTCACAAGTTGGCTAGTGCCAATATAAAGATAGAATAGACTCTGAGGGCTACTTTTGGGATAATTTCTTACTGATTCCTTGAGTGGATATTTCTTCAATGATCATGGAAAGGGCCTCTCTTGCTCCCCAAGGAGTCAGTCCCTGTCTTTTTTTTTTTTTTTGAGGCAATTGGGGTTGTGACTTGTCTAAGCATCTGGGGTCAGATTTGAACTCAGGTCCTCCTGACTTCAGGGCTGATGCTCTTATCCATTGCACCATCTAACTGCTCTGAAGTGTCCTCTTTCAAAGTCTTTATCTCTCCAAACTAAAATCCTTCTTCTCTTTTTAACACCTCTATTAGCATCCTCCCTTTTTCCTCCAGCCCTGGACATGTAACCTCCTCTTACCCAGCATGGGCACTCTTCCCACTGTCCTGAAATAGCCTTTCCTAACTGCTTTTCTGGCAGGGGGTCTCCAGTATAATAATATAGCACCTTCTTTCCCACAGCCCCATCAACACTAAATTGTATTGTTTTAAGACTGTCTTTGCCAAGTTTCTAAAGCTTGTGGCAAATTTTCTCCCATCTGCCAAACTTATACTATCAATGATTTCTCTTTCTGAAAACCTATAAACTAAAGAATCTGATTTTGGCCTAAACAAAATCTCAAACTTATTTACAGGTTTCATTAAACACTTCTCAACATGGAGATAATGTGCTACCTTACTACTTCATGTTTAGTAATGAATAGATTATTCAATAGACCAATAAAATCTGACTCACGAGGGCTAAAGCTTTTCTTTACCCCTATTTTAAGACAATTCAGGGTTGTTGGTTTTTTTAATCTTACTTCTATTGTTATTTTTTTATTTTCCATTATTTTGTTTCCAAATACATCCATTCTCTCCCATCCTCAATCTTGCTATATTTTGACAAAGTTCCTTTTTTTAAGAGAATAAAAATAAGTCATTAAAACCAACCAATAAATCAAAAAACAAAACAACCATGACTTGATAAATAAGGCAAATATCATCCTCATTCACTATGGTCAATAAGAATAGGCCTCATTCTCAACTAATTTCTCCAAGGAAATGAAGAACCACATCCACAGAGCTAGGAAGTTTTAAAGATGAGACTAAACCCCAGGTCCTCAGGCTTTAATTCCACACATATTCCACTAGGCTGCACTGCCTCTCATTATATATATAATTTTCATAGTCCAGGGCAAAGTCTGTAGATATGTTGTTGGCCCGAAATAGACTTGGGAAAAAACTACTCTAAAAAAATAAGTAAATAAAAATTTAAAAAAAGAAAGAGAAAGAAAGAAAAAGGAGGCAGCTAGGTGGAGCAGTGGATAGAGCACCGGCCTTGGAGTCAGGAGGACCTGAGTTCAAATCCGGCCTCAAACACATAACACTTACTAGCTGTGTGACCCTGGGCAAGTCACTTAACCCCATTGCCTAGCCCCCCCCAAAAAAAAGACTCTAGAAGAAAAACCTGTCATGTCTGTGTCCTCACTTATCAAGATACAATTCCTTCCAAATTCAAGACCTGTTTTTTACCTAGCCATTAATTTATTTAGACATAGTAACCTCAAAGACATAATAACCTCAAATAGAGACACTCTATAAGTTACACATATCCCATATTTTTTAAAAGCAGGTTTCACCCCCAGAAGCTCATAAGACTTCCTGCCCATCTTATTCCACCAATTCTCCATCCCATTTGTAATAGTTAGAAGTAGAGTGTTTGAAGGCTTGCAAAGCACTTTACAAATATCTCATTTGGTCTTCACAACAACCCTGGGAGGGTGATGCTATTATTATCTTCTTGCTTATCTATTTGCTTATTGCTACTACTACCACTGCTAATAATAATAATAATAATAACAACAATAATAATAATGATAGCTAACATTTATATAGCATTTACTACAGACCAGGCACTCTGCCAAGTGCTTTACAATTATTATATCATTAGATCTTCACAATAACTATGGGAGGTAGTTATTATTATTATCCCTATTTTACACTTTAGGAAACTGAGGCAAACAGACGTTGTGACTTACCCAGGGTCACACAGCTAATAAGCATCTGAGGCTGAATTTAAACTCAGGTTTTCCTGACTCCAAGCCTGGTGCTCTATCCAATGTACCACATAAATGCCTCATTTATACAGAAACATTAGCTCTGCCACGTTGAGATGTAGTAACCCAACATCTCATTCCTATCACCTCTTTTCTTTCCCTTTCAGGAGGGTCGTGCCACATGTGATCTATAATACTTTTTATTCATATGGTGCATATATACACATATATATTTATATATATATATATATGTCTCTGTGTGTGTATGTGTGTGAGTGTGTGTGTGTGTGTGATTCCACTGGTTGAGGAAATTTCTAATTTGAAAAGAGTGACATAAGATATTGCGAGGTTAAATGATTTGACCATTTTCATACAGCCAGTATGTCAGAGGCAGGAATCCTCTTCACTCTAAGGCCCAGACTCAATTCAATATGCCAGTTTATCTCTCCTTATGTATTTGTCATATTCCCATTGGTATGATATTTCTCTACAAACAGACTTCATCTCACTTTCCCAGATTATAACCTTCCTGAAGGCAGAATAATAACCTTGTCATTTAACTTTGTACCTACCTCATAATGGCTGGAACCATTGGTTGCACATGGTAGGTACTTTATAAATTTTAATTGAATGAATACTATGTCCTCCTATGTTCTTTCTTTCATAACGCATAACACACTTCATCTTATCTCAGTCAAGTTCTCCTATATATACACACATAAACTTCCTTTGATCCCCCTCAGCCATTCTTTGAGCTTTATTCCAACTCTTGTATCTCAGGGAAATGTCTCTTCCCCTCTCTCCTCAGATGATTTGTAAGAGAAAAAGGAATCTTAATCATACTTAATAAGGCCAAGAATAGTACTGACGGCCCTGTATCAAGAAAAAGGAAAGCTGTAGGAGAAACTAGGCATAACTAGAAACCAGAACCTCCACCTCTAAAGATCCTGCAAGTGCCCATGAGTCCCTTTTCTTCTCTCCCAAATGCTCTGTTTACCTTTTTATCTGCCTCATGATGTATTTGTTTTTTTCTTTTTCTTTCCTTGAGGCAGTTGGGGTTAAGTGACTTGCCTGGGGTCACACAGCTAGTAACTGTCTGAAGTCACATTTGAACTCAGGTCGTCCTGACTCCAGGGCCAGTGCTCTATCCACTGCACCAGCTACCTGCCCCTGTCTTGCTTTTTCTCAAGCTCCTCTTCCAATCAGTTGATGAATGATGACCATTCTGCCTCCATAACATTTCTCAAACCCATCTAATTCCTCTTAGTTCACCTGGCTCTGGTGCAAGCCTTCATCACCTCTCACCTGGACTAGTGTAATAGTTTCTTAATTGGTCTCCCTGCACCTGGTGCCTTCCCTCTCCAATCAATCTTCCACAGAGCTGCCAAAATAATCTTCCTGACTGCAGGTGGCATGATGCAATGGAAAGAGCACTTGACTGGAAGTTAGAGGACCTGGATTCAAATCTCAGTTCCTCTACTTACTATCTGTGTGACCTTGGACAATTCACTTCATTTATCTGGGATTCAGTGTCATCTATAAAATGCCAGACAGGGATGAAAGAAGTGACCTGCAAGGTCACTTTTAGCTTGAAATCTAGGATCCAACAAGCTATGATTCTAGGTCACTCCCCTGCTCAAAAAATCTTCAGTGGCTTCCTGTTATCTTTAGGATAAGTTACAAACAACTAGGTGGCTCAGTGGGTAGAGTGCCAGGCCTGGAGTCAGGAAGACTCATCTTCCTGAGTTCAAACCTGGCCTTAGACACTCACTAGCTGTGTGACCCTGAGCAAGTCACTTAACCTTGTTTGCTTCAGTTTCCTCTGGAATGAGCTGAAGAAGGAAATGACAAACCACTCTAGTATCTTTGCCAAAAAAAAAACAAACAAACCCCACAAATGGGTCATGAAGAGTCAGACACAACTGAAAGAACTGAACTTAGTCTATTTAAGGCACTCCACAATCTGGCTCTATGCCACCTTTGAGCCTTATTTCACATTACACACACTGTTCTAGCCAAATTATAACCTGACATTCTATTCCTGTCTCCATTCCTTTATTCAGGCTCTCCCCTATACCTGGAATGCATCCTTCTTTCAACTTTGCTTCTCACTATCTTTCTCTTCCTTAAAGGCTCAGCATGGATGCTACCATACCTCCTCCATGAAGTCTCTTATCCTCCAATTGTTAATGATGGGCACAAGAGCCCTGGGCATGGCAGCACCTCCCAACCTTTGACGCCGTTCCTAGCTCAGTCCTCATAGCCAGCACCAGGGAGGAAACTCCTGTGAACAAGGGGCCAGTCATCCGCACCAACTGCCAATCACCTGTCCCAGCCTCAGTGGGTCACACTGGAGGAAGAGAGATGGGCAGAATGTGCCAAGTAAGTCATATCACCACAACCACCTTGATCACCACCTCCCCTCAGACCCCAATGCTCACGATAGCCCTGAACCCAAGAGCCTTGGGAACATCAATGCTTCCAGGCTCAGTGCCCTCAGCCATCAGCCTGGGTAGCAATGTGCTGTGGAGATGCAGCCTGGCAACTGCTCCTATAGCTTCTATGGCCATAGCCACTCAAGAAGGTTCTTGCCACCTGTCCTTGGCCTTGTCAAATGGTTCCACATCAGAAACAGAAATGATTTTATCAGTGGAAATGACCTAAAAAGAGGCATGACCATCTGCTTTACCACTGTGCCCTAATGACCACCAGATCTTTCCATCTGACGTGAAGCTGAAACCTTCCATGTGTCTTGTCTCTCCCACTAGAGAAGGAGCTCCCACAGACCAGGGACAGCCTGGATACTATTTGTATCCTCAGGACTTAGCACAGTGCTTTGCTCATAGTAGGTGCTTAATAAATGTTTTATTCATGTGTTCATTTTCTGTCCTCAAATCACTTCATATTTCATTACTCACGTACATGTTATATCTCTCTCTCCTTCCACCCCCACAGTAGAACGTAAGCTCTTTGAGGTAAAGAAGGCTTATTTTTTTAGTGCATCTCCAGTGCCTGGCATAGTGCTTCACACTTAGAACAAGCTTAATGAATGCAAATGGAACTGCTGTGGTGGTTCTGAGAGAAGCAGCCTATGAGGTGAGGACCTCTGAAAGAAGCAACACAAAGCCAGCCCTTTACCAAAGGGATTGGATTTCATATGTTCCAAGGCTCCTAACACTTCTAAAATGCCCCAATTGAATGAAACCACTTCTGTCAATTGAACCCGAATTTTCCTGTGCCAGGTTGCCCAACGGGGTTCAGGAGAGAAGGAGGGCAACACCTGGGACTTTAATACTTAGACTACGGAAATTGAGGGGATGGCCCATTAATTGGGGAATGGCTGAACAACTTGTGGCATTATGAATGTAATGGAATATTATTGTTCAACAAGAAAAAATGAGCGGGCAGATTTTAGAAAAACCTAGAAAGTCTTGCATGAACTGATACAAAGTGATAAGAGCAGAACCAGGAAAACATTGTCCACAGTAACAGCAACATTGTGTGATGATCAACTGTGAATGACTGAGCTCTTCTCAGCAACACAAGTACCGAGGACTCACAAAGGAAAATAGTATCCACATCCAGATAAAGAACTGATGGACACTGAATGCTAATCAAAGCATACTTTTTTCACTTTATTTCTTTTGTGTTTTTTTCCTTTTGGTCTGTTTCTTCTTTCACAACTGTGACTAATATGGAAATAAGTTTTACATGATTACACATATATAATCTATATGAAATTGCTTACCATTTTAGGAAAAAGGGATGAGAGGGAGAAAAATTTGGAACTCAAAATCTTATAAAAATGAATGCTAAAAAATTGTCTTTATATATAATTGGGAAAAATAAAATACTATTTTAAAATATTTAGACTAATACATGAGATAATGGCAGAAAATGTAACCCCCTTAAGAGTCCCAGGATGTAGCCAAGAAGAATAAGCTAAATTATGATATTCCAGGGGCCCTTATAGAAGTAATACACTTTCCTCCAAAGGATAAATGGTCAAAGGATATGACCAGGCAATTTTTTAAGGAATACAAAGTGTCAATATTCTTTTCAACAGTTTTGTTTGTCTATGCATATTTGTTACAAAGCTTTTATTTTTCTTTCTTTTTCAATGGGGGAAAGGTGGGAGAGAGGTCAGACTTTCATTAACTGAAAAAAATAATCAATTGAAAAATTGCCTAAACCATTAGTAAAAAAAAAAAAAAAGCACATTAAAACAATGCAAAATACCATTTAACTCCCATCAACTTGGCAAATGCAGTCTTAAAATGATAAAATTTAGTATTGGTGGGGCTGCAAGAAAATACCAAGGTATTAAGCTGTGGATGGAGCCGTGAACTGGTGATG
>NW_020954598.1:3656089-3664252 GCF_900497805.2 Vombatus ursinus | reverse complement strand
TTGTTTCAGTAATGTCTGACTCTTTGTGGCCCCATTTGGGGTTTTCTTGGCAAAGATACTGATGTGGTTTTCCATTTCCTTCTCCAGCTCATTTTACAAGTGAGGAAACTAAGGCAAACAGGGTTAAGTGACTTGCCCATGGTCATATAGCTAGTAAGTATCTGAGGCCAGATTTAAACTCATGAAGATGCATCTCCCTGATTCCAAGCTCAGTGCTCTATCCACTAGGCCACCTAGCTGCCCTACTCTTTAGGGGGGAAAAATGTGATGCTAAATAATAAAAAACTATAAAATTATTCATACCCTTTGACTCTGTGATTCCACAGCTAAGACTATAGTCTAAGGATGCTATTATTCTTCCACTGTGGAAAACCACAAAAATAGCAAAAATACAGAATATCCATAGTGACTTTATTTGTCATGGTGAACAATTGAAAATTCAATTCAATGAGCATTTGTAAGCACTGAGGCATTGCACTAGTTTCTAAGGATACAAAGAGAGTAACAAAGCAGCCTCTGCTCTAAAGAAGTCAGGTTTCTACTAGGAGGGATACTCCAAGTAAACAAATCAGTAAATCCAAGATAATTGGAGGAGGATGAGAAGACTAGGAACTGGGAATGGGGGACTAGAGGATGGCTATATATGACTAGTGAATGGGGAATAGCAGAATTAATTGTGGTAGCATTAAATCCCCACATAAATAGTTTTATGACAAGGTAATGAAGTATTACTGAGCCATAAAAAAGCAATTATGAAAAATACAAAGAACTATGAAAAACTTGTACCAAATAATGGCAAGAGAAGAAAGGAGAAATAGAACAACCTGCATCTAGTCTAGGAACTGGGTTCAAATTCTGGCTCTGCTCACTGCTGAGTAAGTCATGTTGCCTCTTGGAGATTCTGTTCTCTTTTCCATAAAATGAGGAAGTTGGATTAAATTCTATTTCAGATGCCACCCAGCTATAAATCCTATGACTTTGTTAGTGACAGTTATGAAAAAATTAAATAAACTGCAGGAGCAAAGTTGGGTAAGTTTGCAGATGAAAAGTTTAGGGAGGAACAAAGAGGCAACTACGATAATTTTTTTTAAGTTTACATTCTTTTTCATTTTAACCAACTATAGTTTGGTGTTTAAAGTTCAATATATCATTTTATTCCTTTTTTGCTTATGACTTTGACTTCATTTATTGATGATCATTAAGTTTATAATAAAATTGATCATAAAAGTTACCTTTAAAAATACTTCAGAGGTTCTAGAAAGATTTCCCTAACCCACAAACCTTCCTTTCCAGAAACCTATTACACAGGGTACAAAGTTTTCATTCCTCAGTTAAATAAATAACAATTGTGCATATTTTTATGGAGAGATTTATGCTTTACACTTTTCTTATAAGTCTATATGGTATATGACTACGTATTATTATCTTCATCTTATAGGTGAGGAAAATCAGACTCGGAGATGGAGACAGGAAAAGAAGGAAGGAAGGAAAGAAGGAGGAAGGAAGAAATAAGCATTTAGCACCTGCTATGTGCCGGGCACTGTGCTAATGACTTTACAATTATTATCTTATTTGATCCTTACAACAACCCTGTGAGGTATGTGGTATTCTTATCCCTTGAGGAAACTGAGGCAGATAAAGGTTAAGTAACTTGCCTAGCAAGTGTCTGAGGTTATATTTGAACTAAAGTGTTCCTGACTCTAAGCCCAGAGTTCTATCCACTGTGACACCTAGATGCCTAGGGGAAGGATATGCCCACAGTCACATGGCTAATAATGGCAGTAGCAGGATTTAAACTCAGGTCCTGGACATTAGAGTCAGTGTTCCTTCTACTCCATGGCACTATCTCTCCAAATAAGCCTTGGAACACAAATAACCCTGGAAGAGGTATTGGTGGATCACCCCAAGGTATTGGTGGATCAAGGCTTATTCATGAAAAAAAAAATTGATCTCAGCTTGAAGTGTAGGGATAATAGTATTAAATACTGAGAAATAAGTTTGGATGGATGGGGCAGAGGTGTGGAAGGTGGTAGGCCTTGAAAATGAATAGAGGGCAGCTAGGTGGCACAGTGGATAGAGAACCAGCCCTGGAGTTCAGAGGACCTGAGTTCAAATCAGGCCTCAGACATTTACTAGCTGTGTGACCCTAGGCAACTCACTTAATCCCAATTTCATCCAAAAGAAAAAAAGAAAATGTATAGAGTAATCTAGATTTGATAATGTGGGAAACAGGGAGCCATTGAGGGGCATGGAACCAGGGGCTGACATGAGGAAGACAGCATGTAAGGACTATCAACCCAGCAGCAGCATGAAGAATGGGCTGGTGAAAAGAAGCTGGTGCCAGGAAGGCCAGGGATGACATTATTATCTTTGGAAATGTTTCCTTTCATTTCAGCCACCTTGGGCACACAGCTAACTCCCACAACTGAATAGCAGCTTCAACTTTTCTGAAGCCTAATGGGCAGGGACATGTAGCAATTACAGGCAACTCTAACCAAACAGGCCCACAGTTGTCTTATGTGTTCAGAAATTTTGCCCAGCCTGGTACAAAGAGAGCCAATGAATTAAGCACTCACTCCAGCTGGGAAAGAAAGATGACATAACAACATATGGAAAGAAACACAAAATTTCCAGAGTTGGAAGGGACTTCAGTTTCTATCTTTGAGACAGTTAGGTGGTACAGTAGACAGAGCCCTGGACCTCAACTCAGGAAGACCTGGGTTCCTATTTGACCTCAGACACTAGCTATGTGACCTTGGGCAATTCTGTTTGCCTCAGTTTCTTCAACTATAAAATGGGGAAATAATAGGACCTACATCTCAGGGTTGATGTGAGGATTAAGTAAGATAATATTTATAAAGTGCTTAGCGTAGTATCTAACACATTTGTTATTGTTGTTGTCATTCAGTTATTTCAGTAACGTCCGACTCTCCATGACCCCATTTGGGATTTTACTGGCAAAGATACTGGAGTGGTTCGTTATTTCCTTCTCCAGCTCATTTTTTACAGGTAGGAAACTGAGGTAAACAGGATTAAGTCATTTGCCCAGGGTCATATAGCTGTTAAGCATCTGAGGCTAGATTTGAATTCAGGAAGATGAGTCTTCCTCACTCCAGGCCTAGTACTCTATCCACTGTGCCACCTAAGTGTCCCATCTAACACACAGTAAGTGCTTAATAAATGTTCATTTACTTCCTTCCATCTAGTCCAACCCATATTTTAAAATGAAATACCTCTAAAAGAGGTCATCCAGCTTCAGGGATGAGGACCCCATCACCTCCCAAGTTGGCTTATTCCATATTGGACAGCTCCAATTGTTTGGAAGTTTTCCTTATATTAAGCCTATATTGCCCCTCTACAACTTCCACTTACTAGTCCTACTTACGCCCTCCTGGGCCGGCCAAGCAAGATGAGTCTAAGTCTACTTTCTTCATGGCCTTTGGTTAGAACTAGAGTTGTGTGTATTTGCAAAGTGTCCCTGCCCATCTTTCAAGTACTTGAAGACAGCTATCATGTCCTCCTCAAATCCTCAGTTCTCCATGTTGCCTGGTGCTCCTTCTCCCCAAAATCCAGGAGATTATTCAAACTCTCTCTCATTTTTTTCTGGACCTAGTTGCCTCTCCGTTGCCTTTGAGGGAAACATGTTACTAGTTCTAACCCTTCCAATATCAGATAGAACTTTCTACCTTGAGCCACTTTCTAAACCAACTAAAGGAAACGTTCACTCCCACAGAACTAGGATGGAAATACACTTTATAATGAAGGTTCCAATCCTCTTTGAACAAAATTGGAGAGCATGCAAAGAAGGACTGTTAATCAAACAAGATGGCCCAGGTACAGCTACCCGAAGCCTCAGACTCACCTCTTCCCCTTACCCAGACATCCAATTAAGAGGGTAAAGGAAAGAAGGTTCAAACCTAACTTGAGTCACTGTCTCCGTGCAATGGCCACCTGGGCATCAGATCCAAGCTCAATCCTTGTGGCCTCTTCTATTCCACCCAGAGAGTATGTGTGTATTCGATCAGAATGTAAGCTCCTTGAGAGCAGGAACTATTTTTGCCTTTCTTTGTGTCTCCAGGACTTAGCATGGCACCTGGCACCTAGTAGGGGCTTAATAAATGCTTATTGATTGATTGCATTTTAAATTGGGTAAGGACAGGAATAGAAAAAAAAAATTTTTGTCCCTAGACTCAGTTCCACTAAAAAGCTATGTTTTGTCTCTTTTTCCACCCAATTTGTACTTAACCAAACAACAGAACAGCTCACAATTCATATTGCCCTTTAAGGTTTACTAAGTGTTTTCCTCACAAAATCCCTATGAGAAAGGTACTGCAAGTATTAATGTGCCTATTTTACAGATGAGGAAACTGAGGCTGAAAGCAATAAATTACATGCCCAAAATCACATAGGTAGTGTAAGACAGGATTCCAATTCAGGTTTCCTGACTCCAAACCCAGTGAGATTTCTACCATGTCACCAGCCTCTGTGAAAAAGATTTCTTCCAGCTATTAAGTCTCATGATTTTAGCATGTTAACAAACCTAACTTTTACTTCATGGACTCTTATAGAAGCATAGAATGTCAAAGTGGAAAAGACCTTAGAAATTAGGAAGCTAGGTGGTACAGTAGATAGTGCTCTAGGCCTGGAGTCAGGTGTACCTGAGTTCAAATCCAGCCTCAGACACTCACTAGCTGTGTGACCCTGGGCAAGTCACTTAACCTGTTTACCTCAGTTTCCTCATCTATAAAATTGGGATAGTAATGGCACCTACCTCCCAGGATTGTTGTGAAGATCACATTAAATAATAATTATAAAGCACTTAGCAGAGTACCTGGCACATAGAAAGTAACAAATGTTAGCTATCATGATTATTATTGGTGGTTGTGGTGGCAGTAGTAGTAGCAGTGGTAGTAGTAGTAGAGTGCTTAACATAGTGCCTGGAACGTAATAAGTGCTGTATAAATGTTAGATCTTATCATCATCATCATTAATTAACACAGTACCTGGCACATAGTAAGTACTATACAAATTTTAACTATTTTATTAAATCATCTAGAATAGGGACTCAATGTTTTTATGATATGGGCCTTTTTGACAGTTTGGAGAAGCCCATGGATCCCTTCCCAGAGCAATGATTTAAAATGCATTAAAAAAAATCCAGGATTACAAAAGAAAACAATTACATCAAAATATAGCTTTCAAAATTTTTTTTAAAAAGTGTTCATGGACCTCCAGTCAAGAGCCCCTGATCTAGCCTAACCTCTTCAAAGCTGGAACTGGTGCAGAACAACTGAGACAGCATCTCAGATACTCATTCTTAGAGAGGAGAATCCACTTCCTCCCTCTCCTTCTCCAAATACCAACACCCTCTGACCAGTTTGCTTCCTTGATCAACCTTGGCCCATTATTGCTAGGGTCCTGTGTCCTTCATGCCTTCCTGAGGTGCCATCCCCAGGCAATTGGGCGGCCTAGACTGGCGCCTTGTGCCAGGAGGGCCAGGACCAGCTGACAGGACAACCAGCCTCTGACTTCATGGACTACCAGTACCCCTCTTCCCTTCCCTCCCATAGTAAATTCAGTCCTAGCCCACTCCCCATTCAGTATCCTCCTTTGCCTTCACTCTTCTCCTCCCTCTTTGGAATCTTTCTGTTTCAATTAATTCAATCCAATGTGAAAGCACCTATTGTGGTCAGGCCCAGTGCTAGGTGTTAGAGATACAGAGTCAAAAAGGAAACAGTTATTGCCTTCACGTAGGTTACATTACATGGGTTGAAACAATACTTATGTACACAGACAAATAAGTAACAACACATACAAAGTAATCTGTTGACAAATGAAGGTGAGTGCTAACAACTAGACAGTGGGGCTAAGGATGCTGAGAACTCAGAAAATGCCTCCTATAGGAGATGGTGCTTGAGCTGATGCTCAAAGTGGGGTAGGGATTCTAAGAAGCTGGGGAGAGAAGGGAGAGCCTTTCAGGAACTGGGAATGACCCATGCAAAGACAAACCTAGACATCTTGGGAACAGCAAATAGGCCAGTCAGCTGCAATATACTGTGGTTCGATGGGAGTTAAGGTGAAATCAGCCTAAAAAGATAGGCAGGAAAGAGACTGTGAAGGGCTTTAAATGTCAAGCAAAGGAGTCTATTTATCTTGGATGCAATAGGGAGTCCCTAATGTCTATTGAATAGAGAAGTGAAACGATCAGACCTAAGAGATGGAGAGAGAAAAGAATTGCCCCATCCCCCCAGTCCCAATCTTTCAATCCAGATTCACAGAGATCAAGACAAAGTCATTTGGATGTTATAGTGCTTAAAGGGTATGACCCACCCCCCACCAGAGGGTCTTCTCTTAGATTCCCCTAACAGATTGGGGTACAGTGGAAAGACTGCTGGTTTTTGAGTCTAGACAATTTTGAGTTTGAATTTTGGCTCTGCCTCTTACTTATCCATATTACCTAGAGCAAGATGTTTCACCTCTCCAGGACTCAGTTTCCTCTTCTGTCAAATAAGGATGCTGAGACTAGTTGGCTTCAAAAGTCGCTTCCAACTACAAATCTGTTATCTCCTTCTCATATCCCCCCCTCTCCTATGCTTTTCATCTTCTGATGCTCAATGAAATCCAGTTTTCTTATCAGGCACTACATCTCTTGGCACCCTCCCAAGGCTGGCTACTCCTTCTGTTATACTACTACACACACAGAGTCAAAAGGATATAAAGTTGGCTCCTCTATTCCCCTCACAACTTCGTTCTGTCCCTAACATACTATCACTTAGCAATGACTTCCCGTCCTTTAAAGTTGATTCCATACCATCTAGGATCCTTACTGCTGTCACTAACGGACCTTCAAGCCACTCTCCCTCTCCCTAATCATATTAGTCCCAAACTTAATCTTCCCCAAACACTGTCTTCTTCACCCAGCCCCCCCGCCTCCTGGTAACATCCTGGAAAGGAAGTGAGTGGTAGAGGCATTAGATTCAAGACTGTTTAAGTCTAAATCTAGGGCTTTTCCCATCATACTACTTTGCTTTCCCAAAGAAATGAGGCAGTGACAAGTCATTCAGTTGTTTTTCAGTCATGCGACCCCATTTGGGGTTTTCTTGGCAAAGATCCTGGAGTGATTTGCCATTCCTTTCTCCAGCTCAGATGAGGAAACTGAGGCAAAAAAGGTGAAATGATTTGCCCAGGGTCACACAGCTAGTAAGTGTCTGAGGCTAGATTTGAACTTGGGAAGATGAGCCTTCCTGACCCCAGCCCCAGCCTCTGTGCAGTATGGCACCACCTAGTCACCCTTCAGTGGCAGGACGGGGACCAGAATTCAGGTCTCTTGGTCAGACACCAGTTCATCCTTGAAGAGTCTGTTCTCATTGTCTATTGCGGCCTACTGCAAAACTGTCCAGGTTTTCACCTCAGTGAGCAAATATTATTCTAGCTGTTCATGAAGTCTTTTGAAGACATTTCCCAACAGACCTTCCCAGGAATGGAATCTGTAGGAGACCCACCTCTGTCTCAGAGCCACAATTTCATGAATGTTGTCTTGTCCATGCCAGGGAGGTGGCTCTGTGCTTAAGTTTATGGCACCTCCATTTTTTGCAGAGAGTATTTTTGGAGAAAGCCCCTAGCGGCAGGAATTCTGCTCCAAGAAACAAAACTATACTGCTTTTCAAATCAAACCAAACAAATGCCAGGCCTGAAGAAAAGTAGATGTTTGCAAATGGTATGCTTCTGAGACTCAATGGCCTTGACAGATATTAGAGCAGACATAGGAGTTCTTCCCATCAGACCCTTTCATAGCGTGACCCAGCAAATAGAGTGTTAGACTTGAAATCAGAAAGACCTGAGCCTGAATCCTGCCTCAGATACTTATTGGAAGTGTGGCACTGGGCTTCAATTTCCCCATCTGTAAATGAGGATAATAAATAAAATGAGGAAAATAATAGCACTCAATTCTGCTCCACATAGTCAATGATTTAGTGAAACTGGCTTCCTTGCTGTTCCTCAAACAAAAGCTTCCCTCTCCCAACTCCATATATTTTCACTGGCTGTCCCTCATGCCTGGAATTCTCTCCTCATCTCCTTCCCCTGGTTTCTCTGGCTTTCTTTAGGTCTCAGCCAAAATTCCA
Source organism: Vombatus ursinus (assembly GCF_900497805.2). NCBI lineage: Eukaryota > Metazoa > Chordata > Mammalia > Diprotodontia > Vombatidae > Vombatus > Vombatus ursinus. Next base: position 3,656,129 of record NW_020954598.1, on the reverse strand, counting down.
TCTTCTGCAAGAAGCCTTTCCTGATCCTCCTTAATGTCAG
>NW_020954598.1:3650695-3656055 GCF_900497805.2 Vombatus ursinus | reverse complement strand
CACACAGCTAGTGTCAAGTGTTTGGTCTGAGGCTGGATTTGAACTTGGGCTTTCCTGACTTCAGGGCTGGACTCTATCCACCTTGCCACCTAGCTGTCCTGTGTACATCTTGTTTGTACGAAGCTGTTTGCAGGTTGTATCACCCAGAAGAGTTGGGCCTTCTTGACAGCAGTGACTGTTTTTGCATTTCTTTGCATCTCCAGAGCTTAGTACCATGCCTGGCACATAGTAGGGCCTTAATAAATGCTTTTGGTTTGACTTATCTCACAGGGTCGTATCAATTGAGACAATACATGTAAACCACTTTACAAACCTTAAGGTACTTTACAAATGCTACTTATTATTATTGTTATTACTATTGCTATTATTATTATACTGGAAAAAGGCTGAGAATCTGCTGTTCTTGGTCAAAACTGTCTCTGCCTTACCTGCCCTGGGTAACTGACTTCTTTGTAGTTATAACCCTGTTTGAGTCTTCATAAAATAGGCATTTTTTGGTCCTCTGGCCTTTTGTCTCTTTAGTATCTTCCTGGCCCCATACCTGGGGTGTTTCATAATACAAATGGCCCTATAGAAAGTGCCACCTCCTGCCAGCCTCATGGGCTAGGTTTGGTCTTTCTGCTGGAGGGTGCCAAAGAAAGCCTCAGTCCAGGGGCTAACTCTTGTACCCCTGCTAGCCCACCACCATTTTCTTCTTCATGGTTTCCTACTGTGTTTGCTGGGGTTTCATTAGTATTTGCTTATGTTACACATGGGGAAAAAAAACCACCCTAAAGTCTAAGTCTGGAGAAGGAAATATTATTTTGTTTAAACTGAATTTTAATGGGAAAAAAATCCCAGAATTCATTGGCCCTGGCCTCCAAGCTGCCAGCTACCCACCAAGTCTCACTTTCTAGAAATCAACGTATTACAAACATTGCAATAACCTTGGATGCCCCTACCCTCCACCCACAGTTTCCTTTCCTCATTTTTTTTTCCTTAGTTGAAAAGGGCAGAAGAAATGTGACTGTAGGGAGAAAAACAAACCTTTTGAACTTCCCTCATTACATGGAAACTCCTCCACTTCCAGTCTCTCCCCCATCTAAACTACTTTGCATATCACTACCACATTAATCTTAAAATATTTCTTTCCTCAAGTTATAGGCAGCATGAGATAGAGGAGAAAACATTGGAATAGAAGTCAGAAGACCTACATTCTGAGTTTAGCACAGCAAGCCAAGGCACACACTAGACACTTAATAAATGTTTAACTTACCGACCATATCCTCAAGTGGTTAAATGTGGATAATTATATCTGCCCTGGCTATCTGAGAAGGCTGTAATGAGGATCAAATGGAATAATTTGCCCTCTACAACAGTATTCTTCTATTGAAAGACTAAAGAGGCAGCACAGTATAGTGAGGATAGAGAGCTAGCCCAGAGACAGGAAGACTTGGGTTTCAGCCCTGTCTCTAAACTGTGGCCCTGAGACCCTGATCAGTCACTTAATCTCTCAGGTTTCCAGGCATCTCTCTAAAACTACAAACAGCTAAGCAGGTATCAATCTATATTTGTAGGGGATTTTACTGACTGGAAGCAGCTGACAACAGTAGAATCACCAGGATTTTCCAGAAGTTACAATGGCTTCCGGACTTGTGATTACATCAGGACGGAAACTCCCAGGGAAGAAATTCCACTGATGGAGATGGGCAAATCACATGTAAATTAGTCTTAGTGAGCTGCTAGAAATGCTAGAAAATGAAAGGACTTGCTACAGTCACAAAGAGTAGGATGCACCAGAAGTGAGGCTTGAATTTGGCCTAAAAGAGCAGGCCTTTATTGATCTGAGTAAGCATTTATTAGGGACTTAACACTGTGATAAGCACTGGGGATACAAATACAAGTAGAAAGATGGTTCCTGCCGTCAAGGAGCTTACATTGTAGTAGAGGAAGATAATACTGTACATAAAAGGGAAGAGAAGGTGGGGGAGGGGGGAAGAAGAAAGGTACCCAAGTGAAGGCATGGTAGCAAAGTTCAGAGAGTCAAAAACAGAGTTGGGAATGAAGGATGGTCAACCTCAGTCCCTCTCCAATTCACCAATGGATGCCCCCCAGGGGCAGAGGGATATTCCAGGGTAAGAAGGCAGCTGAGACATAGTGGTGAAGTCCTCTGTGCTCTATAAAAATTGCCTCCCTATTTTCTGACTGAAACTAAGTCTAATCTGCTTAGTTTTTAATGCCTTGCTTCATCTGGTCCCACTCTACTTGCTGATCTTAACTCCTTCTCTGACTCCCCTCCATGCAAAGGCAATAGTCCTTCCGTCAAGCCAGTCTTCTTACCAATACTGGAACAGGTGATTTCCAATGCTGTGCCTTTGGCTACTGTTGTCTTCTATACTAGAAAGACCTCACTTTCCTTTCAGTGTGTCATATTAGAAAGAATAGCATGACAAAGCAGAGACACTACTTTATTTGGAGTCAAAAGAATCTGGGTTCAAATACTGACTTTCCACTTAATACTTGGGTGACCTTGGGAAAATAACTGAATTCCTCAGAGGCTTAGTTTTCTCATCTTTAAAATGAAGGGATTGGACTCAGTGGTCTTTAAGGGCTTTTTCAGCTCTGAATCTATGATGTAAGTATCCAAATCCTACTCATCTTTAAATTCCACTCTGATCTCTCCCTCTTCTGAGTTCCTACAAAACATATTCTTTACTACACAATCTAGTCCTTGGTCATAGCCACACTTTGATTGCTATCAATTCTTATTTTGTGAGGGGCTATTTTTCATTTTTCTGCACCTTGAAAGGGGAACATGGGGTAACTTGGGGGAAAGGCAGTTCCAACATTAAGTACGCAAGTGAGCTGAGGACTCTCTTTGGGGAATTTTGGTAGAAGAAAAAGTGGTGGAAGGAGTTTGTAGCTTAAGTAACTGGCAAAATTCAAGTCAACAGATATTTATTAAATACCTACTATGTGCGGTATTCTATTGCCAAAAGGCAGCAAAGAGTGCATGGTGGATATGACCAAGTTACAACACATTAAAAAACAAGAATTTCCCAAAAGCAGCAACAGAAGGGTTGCCATCAGAGGTATATGGCTGGAAAAGAAGGCAGAGTACTCATGTGATGACAGCAAAGGGAAATCAGTGCATAGCTTACTCAGTCCACCTAGCAGAGCCAACTGTTAAATTTTCAGTGTGAACATTTATATGCCAGAAATCCAGGCACACTTGATTTATTAGGGTTTTTTTGATAGTCTAGACTTAAGAAAGTGATGGAGAAAATGGCAGTAAAGCAGATTAAATCTAAAAGTGTATCATATATACATGCTTTTGTTTTGAAAGCCAGTTGTCAAACATTTACCAGCATAAGCTTGGCTTACATGCTCCATTTGTATCCACAAACTGTGAAGAGAACCAGAGGAAGGCCCTGACATTGAAAATACCCTTGTAGAATATTTATGGAAAGGCACAGGCAAGAATTATGCATAATGAAAGGCATAGATAGATTGAGACCTGCATCACTGGAGGGAGAATGCATATCACTGAAATTACAGATCCATGGGTCACCCACCTCTGCCCATGAAAGTGCCCAGATCCCTTCAGGATCCTCCATAAATGCTCTTCCTACCTCTTCCTCTGCTTTATATAAATTTGCCCTTATCTAATCAGCTCACAAGTTCTGACATTTCTTCACTCTTTTGCATCTATCCCCTCTTCTTCTGGCTATTATCACCTCAGTTTAGGCCCTCATCACCTCTCACCTGGACTATTGCAATAACAACTTCCTACTTGCATCCAGGTTCTCCCCTCTCTATCCTCTACATAGCTAAGAAACAGGTCTGACTGTGGAGGCATAATGGTACATGGAGAAGGGTGCTGGATCTTGGGTCAGAAGAGCTGGGTTTAAATACCTGTTCTTCCTTTATACCTATTACACCTTTGTGACCCGAGGCAAGTCACCTTACTACTATGGGTTTTGGCTTCCTCATCTATAAAATGAAGTGATTATATCAGACTGGCAAAGATGACCAAAAGAGGAAAATGACAGATCTTGGAGGGACTCGGGGGAAAGAGGCACATTAATGCACTATAGGTAGAGTTGTGAATTCTGAGAAATGGTTTAGGACTATGCCCCAAAAGTTACCAACCTGTGCATACCCTGAGAACTAGTGACATCTCTACTAGGCTTATACCCAAAAAAAGATCAAAGAAAAAAGAAAAAGATCCAAATGGACAAAAATGTTTATAGCAGCTCTTTTGTCATAGCAAAGAACTAAAGGAGGGGGGTTATTCATCAACTGGGGAATGGCGGAACAAATTATGATTCATTAACATAATGGAATACTATTACACCACGTCCAATGATGAAAGGGATGGTTTCTGAGAAACCTTGGAACACCTGTATAAACTGAGTCAGAGGGAAGTGAGCAGAACCAGGAGAACAGTTTATATGAGAACAACATTATAAAGACAAATAACATTGAAAGACTTAAGAACTGATCAATGTAAAGACAAATCATAATTCAAGTGGACCAATGATGAAACATGCTACCCACCTCCTGACAATGAGGTGATCGAACCCAAGATGCAGAATGACACATACATTTTTGGACATGGACAACGTAATAATTTGATTGGCTTGACTGCATATTTGTTACAAGGGTTTTCTTTTTCTTTTTTTCCCCCAATGAAGGGCTAAATAGGATGGAGAGAAAATACATTCTTGTTAATTGAAAAAAAAATTAGTTTAATAAAAGCAAAAAAGAAGGGGACAGGCATTTGCGATCAATATTCCACAGTATACCATATATTGACAATCACATAATTGACTAAAAGTTGTAGAGAATGAAAGATCCCAATTTACTTATTGGGGTTTTATCTATTTTTTTCCAATTGATTCTTCAGAGCAAAACATGGCCTTAATAAAATGAGTGGTTTGGACTATATGATCTCAAAGGTCCTTTCTGTTTCTAAATCTATTATCTTAAGTATCGAACAAGCGTACAAGGCACTAGCCTGGGAAATGTAGATGCAACTGAGAAATATGATAAAGACTCTGTTCTCAAATGTGGGAGCTTCCAATCTAAATGGGGGGACAGGGGACCTGCAGAACCCCATCAGCATCCCAATGCGCCTTTCTGGTTGGAGGCCTTTGCTCTGATTATTTCCTACGCTGATGTCTCACCTTCCTGAATCCTCTTGCTATGCATCCCTACCTAAGCATATATAAAACAAGCCTGGGCATAGACAAAACCCTAACCTGCCTTCTATAGTGTCCCGCTGTTCCAAGCCTACAATAATGATTCAGAGGGTGCTCTAAGAAACGTGTTTGTACACAGACCAGATAGAAATACTTTTAAGTACTTATTCCATTTTT
>NW_020954598.1:3641984-3650648 GCF_900497805.2 Vombatus ursinus | reverse complement strand
CTCTCTCTCTCTCTCTCTCTCTCTCTCTCTCACACACACACACACACACACACACTTTTAGTGTGTTTAGTTTTGATTGTTTTGTTTTTTAACAAATATTTACTTTGACTGTCATCTGCCCCTGCCCCACAGGAGGACCAAGATAATCTGAGGGGCCTCATCTCTAGTTTTCATGATGGCCACTCAGCCACAGCTGCTCCAGCAACCCAACATGTCCCAAGAACACTAACTTAACAGGACTGCAAAAACAGAAGGCTTTTGGAGAGGGAGCTAAGTGACACCTTTGGGCAGATTCTAATTCCTCACCCCTCCCCCTCCCAGCCACCAAAGCACTCTCTGACCGAAAATAATTAAGCTTTTTTACTTTTTCAAAATGGCTACTTTGGATACAGTTTTAGAAACTTGGCAAGGGACACATCTTTCATTTAGGATGCTGGGCTTACAGTCTGGAAATAGTTTGGAGTCATAGGAAACCATAAAAAAATGCAGCAGTTTATAGTCATGTGAAAACAAGCTTCAGAGTATTTTAATCAAATCTTCCACAAAAATCAAAGTTATACTTGAGCTGTAACCCTAGAGCAGGGGTGGAAAACATGCGGCCTCAAGGCCACAGGTTCCCCACTCCTGCCCTGTAGAGTCAATCTAAAGCAAGGGTTCTTAAGCTTGATTCTGACATGGATTCCCTTTGACTGCCTGGTGAAGCGTCAAAATGATGTTTTTAAATGCATAAGCTAAAATATACAGAATTAAAAGGAAACCCACGTTAGTAAAAATAAAGGTGCAAATCTCATTCCCTTCCAAATTCATAGACACCCTAAAATCTATAGACCCCTAGGATAAGAACCCCTGGATAGAAATTTGCTATTCGTTAAGGTCTTTCTAGGTGCTATGAATCTATAATGTCAAGAGAATCTCCTTCCAGCTGTATGGAATTCTGTGATTGTAAATTATTTTGCATTTACTTATTTGTGAACCAAGAAAGTTCCTTGAAGGTAGCCATGTCTCTTTTTTTCATCTTAACCTTTGTCTTGCCCCCACCTAGCATAGTGCTTGGCACACTTAGTAAGGGCTTATTTAGAGACCCATGGAGAGTGTTTACCTCCTTGAGAATGAAGTTAGCCAGTCACTTTCGAATGGCTGTTCTGTGTTACTATCACTGCCTTATCACCAGGTTTAGGTTGACCCTTCTAGTCTCAGATGAGATAGAAGGGAGAACCAAAACCCCTATAGAACCAGAATCCCATGGGGACACAAGCTACCCTCCAGCCAAGTAAACCTGAGATCCCAGCACATACAGTGTTCTGCAGCTCTGAAACTCCCAAGGGAACAGTCCAGAGGCTAGCCCAGGAAGCATAAGCATTGCCTGAGCTTCAGCCAAAGGCTGCAGGCTTGGACTTCTACACCGCTCCTGGCTGAGGAGTAAGAAAGGGTGAAGAAGGAAAAAGAGAGGGAAGGGGGAGTAAGCAACATGCTCAGGCCTAAGGCAATTCTTCCATTCCTTTTATATGTTGTACTACAAAGATTTCTGGATGTGGGCTTGTAGCAGTTAAAAGGACTGAATTCCTGTCCCAACTTCACTACTCACTAGCTGGGTGACCTTGGACAAGACACTCCCACTTTATGGGCTTCACTTTCCTCTGGGGGAAAAGGAAACAACATGGCAGGACTAGGAACTAGGTCTGAAATTTGATTATTTTAAGTTCCCGCTATTGACTTCCCACGGGAAAGATATTACAGCCTGTTATTAGAGGGCACACAAAGGGACAGAAATGTATTTCTTCCCTGAAGAGACAAAGCATGGACACTTTCCTCAATGGAGAGATAATACTGAACTAATTACCTAAACAGCCCTGAGGCAATACAAATTTGAGTCCAGGCTAAGGTGTAGGGATCCCTTGCATTTTTTTTTTCAGTTTTCATTCAAAGCCCTTCCAAATAGGCCATCTCATTTGAACCCCATAAAAACTGTACAATGGGTATATTTCATAACCCAGTCCTGTCCTCCTTTTCCAATCTTCTTACACTTTATTCCTCTCCATGCACTCTAAGATCCAGCTACACTGGCCTACTTAACATTCCTTGCATATGACTCCATCTCCAATCTCTGTGTCTTTGTACTGGCTGTGCCCTGTCCCTGAAATGTTCTTCCCTTTCATCTCTGACTCCTAGCTTTCCTGGCTTCTTTCAAGACTCAGTTCAAATCCTTCTGTCCCGTTAGATTTTTAAGTCTTTGAAAGCAGGGGCTGTTTTGGGACTTAGTTTGGGGTGGGGAGCGCCTTTGTCTCCCAGGGCTTGGAACATTCGATATTGTTCAGTCATTTCAGTTATGTCCAACTCTTCATGACCCTCATTTGGGTTTTCTTGACAAAGATACTGGAGCAGTTTGCCATTTCCTGATCCAGCTCATTTTGCAGATGGGGAAACTGAGGCAAACAGGATTAAGTGACTTGCCCAGGTCACACAGCTAGTAAGTGTCTGAGGCCAGATTTGATCTTAGGAAGAGGAGTCTTCCTGATTTCAGGCTTGGCACTCTATGGCGTCACCTAGCTGCCCAGCTTGGACACAGTAGGTGCTTAATAAATGCTAATTAACCCACCTTCTGCAGAAGGCTTTTTCCAGTTCTCCCCAGATGCTAGTGCCTTCCCTCCTGAGATTACTCCTTGAAGACAAGGACTGTTTTTACATTTCTTTGTAATTTAAGGTCCTGGGCATTAATTGATTGATTCTAATTTTACAGAGGAAAAAAACTGAGGGTCAATGACTTCAATAAGGTCACACAGCTATTATATCAAGTTATTAGTTGGAATTACAGAATACAGGGGCTAGAAGAGACCTTGGAGATCATTTCATCTACTTCTTTCATTTTATATATGAGGCCCAGAGAGTTGCCACAAGGTCACGGAAGATGAAGCAGGAACCTGAACTTGAGTTTTTCAATTCAAAACCTAGAGCCTACTCCTTTCTCCCTCCCGACCATCCTGCCTCTTTGTTCACTATTCTTCATCCTCCTTTCTCTTCCTCCACCCTACCCTCTCCCCAGGTTCTCCTTCAGCATCCTCTGGCCTCCAGGACCCAGTTCTCAGTGGTTCCCCCTGGAGTCACTCTGGAATCAGAAGCTGTTACCCACCTGCAATATCTACCTCCCACGCAGGCTGTGAGGAAAGAGTTTCAAGCACAAGATAGATACAAATGAGCAATCAAGGGAACCATAACCAGAGGAGGACAAACTAAGCAAAGGGTTAGGTAAGGAAAAGACAGGCTGGGGAAGGGCAAGGTATAAAGGGAGGTGACATGCCTATGGCATTCTACAGGCATTTCATTTGATCTTCAAAACATCCTGAAGAGCCAAGTACTCCAGGGATTATCATCTCCATTTTATAGTTGAGGAAGCTGAGGCTGAAAGGACTTAGCTAGGGTCACACTGCTAGTAAGTAGTAGGTGAAACATTTGAACCCAGGTCTCTGCTGACTCCAGGTCCAATACTCTTTCCACTCCACTGCCCCCAAGACAAATTAATCAAGACTAAAGAATGTAAACCGTCTCGAGCTGGGATCTTCCCAGGTCTTGTTATTGTTGGCACCTGGTGGGTATATATAATGTCAGAGCTCATTTAAATTTGCTCAGTGTCTCCTCATACGTTTCCAGCAAAGGCCCAACAAGGGACCTTTTTGGTTTCACCTTTAACCGAGCAGATCTCCAGCCTGCACTGATATGTTTGCTACAGAAGTAATCTGTATTTCCAGCTACTTCTGCTCTTGGTTAGGCAGGAAGGGAAAAGAAGAGCATTTCAAGGAGAAAAGAGGTCAAGGACAAAGTCAAAAGCTTCAAAGAATACTGAACAAAAAAATAATCGCCAATTGCAGGGGCAATTTTTTTCAGGGAGTTATTTCCAGTCTCTGTAGAGGCCTGGCCCTTAACCCTCTTTGATTTCCTGCTTCACCTTTCTTTGAAAAGAACTCTGTGGCATAGTTATTTTTTAAATAATTTTTAGAATAAATTTTACTTTTTAAAGTTGTTAATAATTTTTTTCTCCTTCCTCTCCCCTCATGGGGGGGGGGGGGAGGAGAAGAAAAAGAAAACCCTTGGCATAGTTTTGGGTTTTTTTGTTTGGGGTTTTTTTTTTCTTTTTTGGTGAGGCAATTGGAGTTGAGTGACTTGCCCAGAGTCACACAGCTAGTAAGTGATATGTATCTGAGGCTGGATTTGAACTCAGGTCCTCCTGACTCCAGGGTCAGTGCTCTAACCACTGCACCACTTAGCTGTTCCTGACATAGTTATTTGTTAAAAGAAATAAATTTACCTTAATCATGTTTGGAAAACTTGAGGGGAACACCTAGAGAGACTAAAGAGTTACCTTTAAAGAGATCACAAGTCCAAGTTTGAATCATAGAATATTAGAGCTAGCAGGGATTCAGTGATCTAAACCCTCATTTTAAACTTGAGGAAACCTAGGCCCAGTGATGAAGAGACTTATCCAAGGCCACAGGTGTAATCAGTAGCAGGGCAAGTAATCAAACCCAGATTTCCAAATCCAATGCTACTTTCTCCAAAACCCAGCAAGGGTTCTCTGCTTCTCTTTCTTCCTCCAACGTTGTCTCTTCTTTGCTGTAAAACTTTAGGCAGAAGTGGCCTAAGCCAGTGCTAGTGGGTAAGTGAGAAGGTGTGGAGAGAAGAAATTCAAGAACTGCACAACAAGGGGGTGGGGGGGGGCAGAAAAGGTACAAACCTCGACCACAGTGGGCAAGAATAAAGAAGTAACTTGAAAAGTGCTTGTGAAAGGACAGCTGTTGGTGAGTGTTCTTTAGCTGAAGTCTATGGCACAGCCCCTCTCCTTACCACCATTGTCACCCCCCCCCCCCCCACTATTACAGTGTTGCACAGCAACCGGATGTGGCCTTAGGGAAGATGAGTCTAACCCGGGAGAGCCTTAGCTAACGGGTACTGGCCTGCATCCCACAGAAGCCAGACCTGGGAGCCAGCGGCGCTGCCCCCCAACTCTTGTCCTGAATACAGAAACCAGCTTTGCTGCCTCCTTCCCCAATCTCCTATTTGACTCTAGAAATCAGTGGCACTGCCTCCCCCAAATCTCCTGCTTTGGCTCCAGGAACTACTTGTGCAGTCTCCACCCCCCCCCCCAAATCTCCTGCCCTGGATCTAGAAACCAGCTGCGTTGCTCCTTCCCCCAATTTTCTACCCTAGCTCCAGGAACCACCTGAGCCCCACCCCCCACACCGCTGCCCCCAGTCTCCTGGCTCTGGCTTCAGGAACCACCTGTACCACCACCCCCACCACACTGCCCTTCCAATCTCCTACCCTAGCTATAGAAACCAGGCGCGTTGCCCCTTCCCCCAATCATCTGCCCTGGCTCCAAAAATCAGCTGCGCTGCCCCCACCCCACCCCACCATCGTCTGCCCAAGCTCTAGGAACCACCTGTACCTCCCCCCAACCTCCTACCTTAGCTCTAGGAACCACCTGCGTACTCGTCAAATCTCGGGGAACTATGGAGCCACCAAGCCCTGGGCCAGACCCCCATAGAACCTGCTGAGCTGCACCCTCCCTTTGCCCCTGGCCAGACCTCCAACGAGCCCTCTACGTTGTTCTTTCCCAATTCCCCTGGCCGGACCCCCGGGGAGCCCGCTACCCCCTCCTATTTCTGCAGGCTGGGACTCCGAAGGAGCCCTCTGCGTTGTCCCTTCCTATTTCCCCTGACCAAACCCCCGGGGAGCCCTCTGCATTGTCCTTTCCCATTTCGTCTGGCCAGACCCCGGGGAGCCCTCTACGCTGCCCCCTCCCATGTCGTCTGGCCAGACCCCAGGGAGCCCTCTGAGCCGCCCCCTCCCAATTCCCCTGGCCGGTCTCCCCCGGAGGCCGCAGCTCTGGCCCCTCTCCCAGTCCCAGCGCGGCCTGGGGCCACCTACTCACCCTGCCCCCAGAGGAGGCTGGGGATCCGGGCCCCACATCCCCGTTTAGCTCGTACTCCTCCGGGCCTGAATCCATGCCGCCGCCCGCGTCCCCGTCGCCGTCGGGGAGCAGAGCGCGCTCCGCAGGGCTGGTGACCGCTGCCGGGCTGCCGGGTTGGGCTGCGCTCCCGTCCAGCTTGGGGCCCTTTCCCGCGCCCGCTTCGCTCTCTGCGGCTCGGCGAGGCTGCAGGACCAGCCCCGGATGGATTTCTCTTCCCGGGCCTGCCTCACCTCCCTCCTTCTCCCGCTCCGCTCGCCGGCAGAGGAGGAGGAGGAGGAGGAGGAGGTTGACGCAGCCCCAACCCCACCACCTCCTTCTCTGGGGGCGGGCAAAATAAAATGTAAATACACTGTTCTGTATTTTTGTAGGGAGGGGAAAAATATCATGGGCGGGGCTAGATAGGCTTGTGAATGAAGCGGGAGGAAAGAGTAGGAAGAGGGATGGGGCCGGGCTGAGGGCTGACGGAGGAGGGTGCCGAATGCTGGTGGGGGTACCAGCAGGGTGTATTCCTGCCCGCCCAGGGGGACCACCTGTTGCCACCTCAGAGGCGCACAGAAGTTCAGATTCTTGGAAGAAGCCCCAGACAGCAACTTGTCCAAACCCCTCCTCATTTAACGGATGGACCCTAACAACTTAATATGGCTTGCCTAGATACCAGCTAGTGGCAAAATGGGGCCAGGCATACTTGGGCCTTCCGTGTTGTCAGGCAACAGGGCTGCAGAATAGGGAGCAAAAGGAGCTCCCTGGGGGCCATATTAACTGTGGCATGTTACAATCGGAAAGGGCCTCGGAGATCACCTAGGGTGTGTGGCACCTCAAGTCCAAATTTCCTAAGCATTCTAAACTTGTTAAGATCTCATAGGATCTTGAACCTAAAGGGGGGGGGGGAGGAACACACCTTAGAAGTCATCTAGTCCAATATGCAGAATGGGACATTTATTTTTGGAGGAGGCCAGTGTGAGAATTTGTTTTGCTTGACTGAGTACTTTTTACAGGTTTTTCTTTGTTTGTTTGGGGGGGGGTGAAAGGAAGAGAAGAAAGCAAATGATTAATTGAAACTATTAAAAATTAAAAAGAAGTCATCTAGTCTAATACTTCCTGATGAGGAAACTGAGGCCTGGGGAGTTAAAGTAACACATCAAAGTCTCCCAGGAAGGGAGTGGGAGAGAAGGTAAGTATTCAAACTCTGCTGTTCTTTCCCCTTTGCCATACTGCTCCATATTATCATAATACTGTGTATGTCAACAAGGGACCTTAAAGATTCTCCTCCAAAATCCTTCGTTTTACAGAGGAGGTCCAAATCACTTCACCAGCTATTAAATGGCAGAACTAGATCTCCAAACTGGATTATCTTTCCAAGCCACAGGAGATCACAGGGCCTCAGACCCTACCAGAAAATGGCCTTCAGCTCTTTTCTTAGACAATGCCTCTTGTTGCTTTCCCCTTAGGACTGGGTAGCCAACAGTTTAATTTCCGGATTTCTAGTGCATGAGAGGTCAGAGTGCAATATGTTTCAGAAACAATCTGTCAATCCCCAAGAACTGACTGAGTGCCTAATATGGGACTAGCACTGTCCTGCTGCTGGAGGTGGGGAGACAAAGATGTCTCCTGCCCTGAGGCATGCAAAGTTAAATAATACCAAGCGTCATATCCCATCCAGCTGTAAAGTTCTGTGACTCTGGGATACTAAGGCAATATAAGCAGTTCCCAAACTAAAAAAACAGCTGCATATAAGACACTACCACTCTTCCCCTGCCCCACCCAACTCCCACACAGTCAAGAACCCTTGTAGAAACCACAAAACTTTGAGAGATTCTGTGTGTCTGGGAAGAAGTGATGAGGAGCTGGCCTGGGCAGTAACCCAGGCAAGACAGGCTTGCCCAGCTAGAGATTCCCCCTGCCCCCAAATTCCTCTTTCAACCAGCTGGACAATGCTCACATTTTTTCCTTTCTCTTTCTTGGCAGCTTGAAGCCATTCAAGAGCCCTTTCAGCTAACAGGCACCATTTAAAAAAAATAAATATGTTCCGTGATATTAACCACTGACATATTTATGTGATTTCAGCTTTCATTCTGACACCTAGGTGTGACAGACACTAAGTAGGAGTTCTGTTTGGGAGGAAAGGGTGGGGAGAAAAGTAATTTGAAAACAGAATTTTTGGAGTAGGTCAAGCATGTCTGGGGCAGTCAGGTGGCAAAGTGGATTGAGTGCCAGGTTTGGAGTCTGGAAGTCCTGAGTTCAAATCCAGCCCCAAGCACTTACTAGGTGTGTGACCCTGACCAAGTCAGTTAACCATGTTGGCCTCAGTTTCCTCATCTGTAAAATGAGCTGGAGAAGGAAATGCAAACTACTCCAGTATCTTTGCCAAGAAAACCCCAAATGGGGTCAGGAAGAGTTGGACAAGACCAAAATGATTCAACAACAACAACAAGCACGCCTGGAAAGGGCCCCAGGGAGGGGTTTAGGCAACATAGGGAATACTAGAAAGAGCTACTAAAAGGAGAAAAGGGCTGTAAAAAGGAATAGGGGAGGTGGCCAAAGACAAACCCAGGGTAAGCACTAATCTTCCCTATTCTTCACCCTCTCCTACTCCGTACCACATGATTCCTGACCTCAGAACCTAGAACTAAGCACCTTCCAGAACACCTGGTTTCTGCCAGAATTCTTAACTTCTTTCAGCTTCTCACTTTGGCTTACTGGCG
>NW_020954598.1:3640492-3641868 GCF_900497805.2 Vombatus ursinus | reverse complement strand
TGATCACATTTCTGTATTAGAGTTTTCAGAGTGCTTTCTTTTTATTTAATCAATATATTTTGTTTTGAATTATCAGTTTCATTCCTTTCAATCAAACTTCACCTCCATAATACCTTACTATTTAAAAAAAAAAGCCATACAGTTGATCAGTTATAGTACTAATACACATAGGATCCTAGATTTAGAGCTGGAAGGAATCTTAGATATCATAAGGACCAACAATCTCATTTCACAGATGGGGAAACTGAGTCCCAGAGAGGTTGTGACCTGCTCAAAGTCACAGAGATGCTAAGTGTTAGAAGTAAGATTTGAACCCCGGAAGCATGGTGTAGTGGATAGGGCAATGATTTGGAGTTAGCACAACTTTGGTTCAAAGCTTGCCCCAGATGTTTACTAGCTATGAGACCCTGGCCAAATCATTTAATATCTGTGCTACAGTTGGCTCTTTCCTAAAATGAGAGGGTTGAACTCTATGGCCTTTTATGTTCCTTCCAGCTCCAAATCTATGACTTTCCTGACTCCAACTCCAGTGCCCTAGCCATTACACCATACTATCTTCTCAGATTGGCCTTCCACTAAAGCCCCATCTTAAATGTCTCATTTTTTTTATGGATGTAACTTTGGACTTTGGAGGCTCAGCCAGCAAAACTCAAGCCTTGGCGGGCCCTACAATCTGGAAAGATTTTGAGCATGGATGGCAGATGACAGGGCCAGATTAGCTGAGCTCAGGGAGATTCAACTAATTCATCCAAGTAGCAGCTGCAGGCTGCTGATCTTTTTGGTTTGCTACTCACAAAGCTTATCTAGGAAGGCATAGAATAACTGGTTATATCCATTTTCAGTGGAAGAAATATCCACCCAATAAAATCACAGCAATGTGAAATATTTAAGCTATATTATGAACCAAGTATGTGGGCTTTTGTGGACTAGAATGGGTACCTAACCACCATTTATAGCATTGTTTCTTATGGGAAAGTGTGTCCAAATAAAAAACAGGAGAATTGGGGGAATACAACCCACTCATAAATTGGTGACTATCCAGCTCTTTTTGTGGTGGCAAAGAATTGGAAATTGAGAGGATGCCCATCAACTGGGGAATGGCTGAACAAGTTGTGGTATATGAATGTAATGGAATACTATTGTGCTATAAGAAATGATGAATAGGCTGACTTCAGAAAAACCCAGAGAGATTTGTATGGTCTGATGCTGAGTGAAATGAGCAGAACCAGGAGAATGTTGTACACAATAACAGCCATGTTGTGCAATGACTAATATTGATAAACTTAACCCTTCTCAGCAATACAAGGATCTAAGACATTTCCAAAGGGCTCGTGATGGAAAATGCTATCCACATCCAAAGAAAGAACTATGAAAGT
>NW_020954598.1:3639685-3640385 GCF_900497805.2 Vombatus ursinus | reverse complement strand
CTCAGAAGCATATGGAAGTGATTATTGATAAATCAAAATAAATTAATAAAAAATTAAAAAAATAAATTAGTGACTATCAGAGTGCCAAGGCAAGGAGACAGGCAATGAATCCTGAGGAAAATCAAAGGAAGGAGAGATTGCTTTCTGTGGGCTGGGATAGTAAAGGAATATTTCCTAGAGAGATGGAACTTGAGTTGGGTCTTGAAGGATGGATAAGATTCATATTGATGGGGGCAGCTAGGTGAAACAGTGGATAGAGCACTGGCCCTGGAGTCAGGAAGACTTAAATTCAAATCCAGCCTCAGACACTTGACACTAACTAGCTGTGTGACCATGGGCAAGTCACTTTACCCCAATTGCCTTACCAGAATAACAACAAAAAAAAAAGATTCATATTGATGAAAAGGTTTCCCTTTTCAGGCAGGGGAAACATAAGCAAAGATACAGGAGTGTCTCTTAGGGACTGGAACTTTGCCCTTCAATTCCATTCAGTCCCATAACTATGTCCCTTCTGCTTGCTGCCAGTATCCCCTGAGCCCATGGGCCAGGCTGCCTCTCTGGCCCTCTGCTTATTGCCTATTGCGAGACTACCTTGGCGATCTGTTTCTGCCCACCTTCCAGAACACCTGGTTTCTGCCAGAATTCTTAACTTCTTTCAGCTTCTCAACTTCTTTCAGCTTCTCACTTTAGCTTACTGGCA
>NW_020954598.1:3631546-3639520 GCF_900497805.2 Vombatus ursinus | reverse complement strand
TGATCACATTTCTGTATTAGAGTTTTCAGAGTGCTTTCTTTTTATTTAATCAATATATTTTCTTTTGACTTATCAGTTTCATTCCTTTCAAACAAACTTCACCTCCATAATACCTTACTATTTAAAAAAAAAGCCATACAGTTGATCAAAACTGCCTTATACAGTGGTTATAATTAACAGTACATGTAACACAAAGCCCTTTCTTTTCCTGACCCTTGTGAGGTAGGTAGCACAAGCACCATTGTCTGCATTTTTACAGAAGAGGAAAATGAGATTCAAAGCAAGGAAGCAAATAATGAGTTTGATTTTAGATAGGTTGAGAGTGAAGTACAGGGAGGGTCTTTGGCAGTTCATGTCCAACAGGTAGTTGAAAATTAAGGTTAAAGCCAGGGATGCTATTCACATGGAAATACTGGAATGAAAATGTTCAGTAGTTCTGGTCCAAGATAAGCATTAGATTGCACATAACCTTGCAACCTATGATTACTGACACTCCTTCAGACAATGATGCTTAGGTAGGCTAAACAAAAGTTAAAGATGGCTTCCATACTGTGCCCTAGAGAAGCCCTTTCCTCCACGATGATTGTGTTCAACTGCTCTGATTACATGGTCCACAATTTAGCTAGCCTGGGGCCAGAGGTAAGGGGGGTGGGGCCAGGGCTGGCAGCTGGCGGTGCTTGAGCTAAGTCTGAAGCCCTGTTGCTTCAGGAAAACAAGAAATGTCTGAAAGCAGAGGTTAGGGGAAACCTGTCCACAGAAAGGATTGGCACTGGAAGTTGGGTTCTGAGTGCAGCATCACAGGACACAGCCTCAAATCACGTGTGGAACTGGCTCCATGATGGGGAGAGTGAAAGACTCTGGGGCTGCATTGGAAACAAATGAGGATGATGAGGCCCATCGAGAAAGCAGAGGTTTGGGGAAGGGGAAGGGTGGGAAATCTACAGCCACACTGGGAGACTTTCATTTCTCAGTCTGACTTCAGTCTGGCCCCAATGAGTCAGGCCATTGTTAAACTCCTAACCAACGTAAAACCACAAAGAGAAAGGGGAAGGGGAGGATGGAACTAGATTATGATGTGTCTGTATGTCTGAGCAGAAGATTCAAAGGCCTCCAAATCATAATGCTAGGGCTGAAAGAAACCTATCTGAGAGATCATCTAGTCTAACACTCTTAATTTACAGATGAGGAAACTGAGGCCCAGAAGTGACTTATCCAGGGCAGATAAGTGGCATAGTGGATAGAGCACTGGGCTTGGAATAAGGAAGACCTGAGTTCAAATCCAGCCTCAGATACTTAACTATATGACTCTAGGTGAGTCACTTACCCTCTGTCTGCCTCAGTTTCCTCAACTGTAAAATGGGGGGCAATAAAAGCACCAGGGTTATTATGAAGATCAAATGAGATAATATTTGTAAATCCTTAGTGCAGTGCCTGGCACACAGTAGGTGCCTAATAAATACTTGTTTCCTTCTTTCCTGATAAGTGGCAGAGCCAGGATTCAAGCCAGATGCTCTGATTTTCATTCTGAAACTGCCTCATATTCTGTTTTCTTCTTTAATAGTGACCTTCAGTCATGAGAAATAGTCCCCACTAGCTGTATGGAGTTACCAGACATTATAGACCAACAATTATAACTTGACCTTGCCCATGGAAATAGCGTGAAATTGGCAATGTTTGTCATTGACATCTTCCCACCTGCCACCCATCTCTGTCCCTGCCCTTTGCAGCCCACCCTCCTGGATGCCTGGGGCCTCAACTTCACTCCCCCATGCTATGGACCTTTCTCCCATCTGTCTCCTCTTCAAAATCCAACTATCCAGTGTCCCTTCCGTAAAGAGAATAAAGTTAATCTAATAAGCTAAACCCCATTAAGACATTGTTATCGATGTTCCATCGTTTCAATTGTGTCCAACTCTTCATGACCCCATTTGGGGTTTTCTTGGCAAAGAAACTGGAGTATGGTCAAGGAAACTCATATACTCTTATGCATATTGTGACAAGATTTGATTTTCCTCTACTTAACTATTTCTCCCCTTCCCCATTATTCTTAGTGATATTAATGAGGTCCTAAAACTAAGATCTCAGCACTGAGACTCATGCATGATATGCTAATAGACCATCATCAAGACAGCTTTAATGACAGATCTCTTCTCCCCAATGATCTGAAGCATTCTGAAACTGTTGCTAGGTCATTCCAGACACACAGACACACTGACAAGTGGACCCCTATAAAGAATGTTCACTCTCTTGAGATACAGAAGTCATACAAACCCCTACAGGGAATAGGACACATACACACACACACACACACACACACTGACAATGTGAAGAGAAAAAGGGATTGGTTCCCAAAAAAGTCCAGAGCAGGGCTCTGTAAAAGCTGCTATTGTACAGTCATTTTAGTCGTGTCCAACTCTTCGTGATGCCATTTGGAGTTTTCTTGGCAAAGACATCAGAGTGTTTTGCCATTTCCTTCTCCAGCTCATTTTATAGATGAGGAGACTGAGGCAAACAGGGTTAAGTGACTTGCCCAGAGTCATATAGCTAGTAAGCATCTGAAGCTGCATTTATCTGAACTCACAAAAATGAGTCTGAACACTACCCACTGCGCCACCTAGCTGCCCAACTAAGATATTAATTAGTGGTTAATAATTGTTTACTGCATTGCATTTCCAGGTTATTTGTATCTTAACAGAAAGCTCCAATAGCTTCAGTGCCTTAACCCAAAGGAATGATTCTGCCTAATGGAATAATTTCAAGTGCCAAAGTTAGCTAGTGAGAAAATATTTCTTTGGAAGAGGGCCTTTCTTGGTACCCCCTCAAATCACCTACCACGTAAAGTGGCCACCTACCTTGGCTGTATATAACATCTACCCTAGATATGACCATCCACATGAAGAAGTTCAGTTTCCTTAGCTGTAAAATGAGGAGGTTTGAGGAGATCAGGGATTCTTAACCTTTTTTATGTCATGAACCACTTTGGCAGTGTGAAGAAGTCTATTAACCCCCTCTCAAAATATATTTTTAAATGCATAGAATAAAATACCTAGGATTATAAAAGAAACAATTATATTGAAATGGATATCAAAATATTTTTAAACCAAAATCACAAAGACCCTTTAAAATCTAACAGCCCCCTTGAAGATCTGTAGCCCACAAGTTAAGAACTCCTGGACTAGATGATCTCTGAGGTAAGAGTCTATAACTGACTTTTTGTCAGATGGTTTAATGAATGTGTATCAGTCCTCAGAATCATGAGCACCAGGGTTTAAGTCCTGCCTCTGACAAACATGGGCTGTATTGAGCATAAGTCATCCTCTCAGTGACCCAAGCAATGACCTAAGATTATAAGTTGCATGATAGTTGTTGATCTGGATTGGTGGAGGGTGTTTCCTCACAGGGTGCTCCCAATGGTCATGATATCAGAACAATAAGCTACGAGAAAGCTTGTAGCATCAGGAAGGAACAAACTGCAGTCTTCTGATGAGAGTCTCAAAGAGGAAAGCACTAAATGATCCTGGCTCTGAGTTACAGAATTGGCAGGAAGTCTGTGCCCCACATCTCTCTCTGTCTTCCTTATCTTCCCCTCCCAGCCTTGAATGGAACCTGGATGGAAGAAGACCAGTAGCTGATGGGGATTATGGGAACAGAGAGGAAAGAAAGAGAGAAAGATGAGAGGAGAGGAGAGTTGAGGAGGTGGGGGGGAAGGGGAGAATGAAGAGGGGAGAAAGGGAGAAACTCTTTCTCTGGCCTTGGTTAGTTGAATATGAAATGGAGGAAGGAGTCAACTAGGAATGGCACAAGATTTTTTTTTTTTTGCTTACACTTTTCGGATTTTATTTGCAAATGAAAATAAATTCATCCTGCATACCTAGGCAAATACAAGCTAGTAGATTTTTGGAACAAACTTCATATCTGCTAATGAATCTGTTTCGTCAGTTGTACAACCCAAGTTGAAGCATCCTGGAAAGGAGAAAGCAGAAGATGGGAGCTCTAGAGGAGTGAATGTGTTCTCCATCTTGAGGAAGAGAAACATGTAACAGAATCCGTCTTCTCCCCAACACGACCAGAAAGACAACGAGAAAAACCACACATGGAGACGTGGCCATAGTATAGCATGGTTTGGGCGAGATGACTCTTTCAGAGATGTTTCTCCTACCACAACTCCAAGTAGGAATGTGCTAATGAATTGTCCCTTTTGGATATTTAAGCAAGAAGACTCTTCCTGCTCCTTTTGGTTAGAACACTACTGGTTAGCAAGGCTTCACTGTCTGTGATAATCAGCTCCTATCCCCATTAAGTGATCTACCCTCAAATCTGCACCCCTTTATGTTCTAATTTGTTTTCCCTGATGCATGAAACATTTTAGCATATCAGCTGTACCTATGTGGCACTACTTCAGGCCAGAGTCAAGAACTCATCTTCATGAGTTCAAATCTGGCCTAAGATACTTACTAGCTGTGTGACCCTGGGCAAGTCACTTAACCCTGTTTGCCTCAGTTTCCTCATCTATAAAATAAGATGGAGAAGGGAATGGCAAAGCACTCCAATATCTTTGCTAATAAAACCCCAAATGGGGTCACAAAGCACTCCAATATCTTTGCTAATAAAACCCCAAATGGGGTCACACACATGATTGAAATAACTGAACAATAACAAATGTGACACTACTTGGCAGGGGCAGGGGGTGGAGGGGTTGGGGTAGAGTTGGTCTGGGATAAATGTAAGAAATTCACAAGTGCTTGGTTCAGAAGACAGCCCCTGGTGCTAACACAGTCAGGAGAACCACCCCCAGAAACCAATCCCTAGAATATCCTGTTTTAAGTTGGCCCAAGGTGGAATTGGGAGAAATATACATAAAACCCAGAGTTAGTGACTTAATACAGCACAATGATATACTCTTGGTCAAATCTGAGCCCAGTAACAAAAACAAAAAGAAGGATTCAGGAGAGAGATTATATTCTATAGGCTTTTCGTGTAGTCCTCCAACCCTGTTAATTAACTGTATTTGCTGCAAGCGAAGTGAAAGCCTCATTACTAGTCACTAAACCCTCATTACAGTTGTATAGACAACAGAATAAAGCAGCTAACTATCAGGGGCCCAGAAATGAGGTGTTAGTCCCATAAAGAGCCATCCCCAGAGAGTTTATCTGGAAAGTTATTGACGATAAGTAGTCGAGTATTTCAGGGATCTGAGATTTTGTACCTGTGGGTACTCCTTCTACCAATACAGATCACAGCTCCTCTAGGATTTAATAGATAATCTTTAAAAACTGTGATGGTTGAAAGTGAGAGTCTCCTGCCTATTTGTTATGACGGAGGTTATTTGTTTTTTATAATTTGAGGCATAGAAACAAGAGGAAGGCTAATAATATTGACGCCCTTCACCCCAAAAGAAGAAGGAAAGAAAGAATTGAAGCATTTTTTAAAATGCACAGAAGAGATCAGGAGGCAGTTCAGAAGGAGACACAAACAAGCAAGACAAATTTGGAACCAACATGTTGAATTTATCGTGAATTTATTTTTAAAAAAAAACAAGTCAGGTTTAATAGAGATTTTTGGTTTTGTATACGATCCTATTTTTCCATTCTTTCTATATGGAAATGTTCATGATTTTTGTTGTTAGCCTTGGTCAACATAACAAAATTACGTTACTTTCTTTTCAAAAATTTAACCCTTCCTAGCTTGGTTGGACTTGCCGAAGCTTTTGTACTATTGGCTCATGTTTGTTCTATGATTAAGCATGGCAGTAGGAATTTTTACTGAAGATAAATAAAAATCAAGTTTTTTTACATTTTTCTAATACTTTGGATTTCTGATTCTTAAAACAGCTAAGTAAAATAAATAAGCCAGGCCCCTGTCACCTTATGTATGGACATGGATACAATTATTATGTAATTATAATTATTTTATGTAGATTATAGATATAATAAACAATGAATTCATTAATAAACCTGTGATTTAGATAGTACCAAGACACATGATAACCCAGTTATGACGTGATAGATAAGACCTAGGGAGTTCTGTGAGTCACATAGAGGTTAAGTAATTTGCCCAGGGGTACACAGCTATCAAGATTCCGAGGTGGATTTGAACTCAGAATCACATGTTGACTTCATGCTATTATCAAGGAAAAGTCTTTCTCTTAACAGGTATCATGTAAAACACACTATATTTGGAGTTTAAAGCCTTGGGTTCACATTCTGGTTCTGTCATTTATTACTGGAGTGACCTTGGGCAAGTCACTTAACTACTCTGGGCCTCAGTTTTCCTGTCTCTAAAATCAAGGGGTTGAACTAGCTGATCCCTAAAGTTCCTCCCTGCTCTAAATGTATGATCCTATGAACTCCACAGAGCTGTCTATTCAGAGTGTTTCTCCACAGCCAGAGGAGAGGGGGAGTAGGAAGAGAGAAAAATAGACAGATAGACCACACCATGTAGTAGAAAGAGTGAAGCCCAGATCTAACATTTACTATCTGTGTGATGCTGGACAAGTCAACCCAGCTCTCTTAGCCTCAATTTAATCATCTGAAAAACAGTAATAATTATACCTATGGTACCTACCTCCCAGGGTGGTGGTAAGGAAATCATCTGACTCAAATCATGAGTCAGAAGGTATAAGTGAAATTGTAAATTGTACTGTAAGTACAATTAAATACAAAGTATAATACAAAGTACAATACAAAGTATTCTCAAGATGCAAGCCATTTTTAAGGCTATCCCAAGAGGGATGAGAATGTTCTCCCTCCCCTGCTCTCAACTCACCCTCAAAATATAGACCAGAGTCCTTAAAAAGGGAAAACTAGCTGGTTCTTAGAAGGAAACCCAAAAAATGCAAGTCATGGTACCAGGAGGAAAAGGATCCTTATCTGAAGAAGCATATTTCTTTCCAAACCCCCACTTTGGATCGTTCCTCCACTGGGGATTTCTGTGTCACCAGCAGAGGAAATGCCTGAAGACACACATGCCCAGGTAGTGAAGAAATACTTTCACTCCTTTGTGAAGGAAAATCAGAGGTAGATAGCCTATTGCTCCCATCTTAAAGATTCACATATGGAAACATGGAGGCACAGAGGCAATAAGATCACAGGAATATAAATTTAGATCTGGAAGGGACAACTGATCATGAATCCAATCCAATCCACCAACAAGTGTTTATTTAGCATCTACTATGAGCCAGGCACTGTACCAGGTGCTAGGGACACAGAACTAAACAGAGAACAGTCCCTGCCCTTAAGGAGCGAGAGAGAGAGAGTGTGTGTGTGTGTGTGTGTGTGTGTAGGTTTGTAAATGAGATAGAGCAGGGCAATCTGTTCCCCAAATGACTAGACAACAAAGCATAAAGGACTTACCCAAATAACCTGATAATAGAACATAACTTTTCCTGAACAATCTGGTACAATGACTTCTGGGGCTGAAGCTAAGTAGAGTAACAAGTAGAGGAAGCCGTCAAGCTCTCCCAACATTCCCCTTACAAGAACTTTAAAATAACACTTCAAACTGAATTCTGGAGAGGCAGAGCCAACACAACATCAACGAGACATTCTTCCAGCCCAAGACAACTTAGGAGGTTGGAGAAAGAGATCTGTTACATGGGGCAGGATGTTGGGGTAGAGAGAAAGACTATGGACTAAGAACTTAATTCATTGAAGAGGGAAGATGAATGTCTGGAAAGCTGGTAGATGAAAAACTACCAGTTTCTTGATTGGGTGATAAATTTGGATGGAATAAACCTCAAAGGAAGTGAGGTTACTGAGTGATGTTGGTTGAGGGATAATCTGGAACTTGCGGTGGGGAATCCTGCTTCCAACTCCCCTACCACAACCAGTGAGTCAGAAGGTATAAGGGAAACTGTACATTGTACTGTCAAGGATGTTCAGTGATACCATAACATCAAGAGGGAGCCAGGTCTCAGAGAGAGCCAGAGTATGGAAGAAGTGGGAAATGAAAAGATTTAAGATAAAAACAAATTTT
>NW_020954598.1:3604207-3631530 GCF_900497805.2 Vombatus ursinus | reverse complement strand
GAGAGAGAGAGAGAGAGAGAGAGAGAGAGAGAGAGAGAGACAACAGGAATTTCTAGAAAACACAGTGGAAGGGGTGGGTAAATCTGGAGTAGAACACTGGGTGGAGTAGGGTTGAGGGGGATAGAAGTAAGGTAATATAAGAAGAGGTTTTATACTACGACAGCTGGGGATTCAGAATCACTGCATGGGGAGAATATGAGAAGGTGGGATTATGCTAATCATTAAGGAATAGAAAGCACTTTGTAAACCTTAAAGTGCTATGCCTATGCTAGTTATCATTATTATTATTTATAGCAGTAGGTGGAGAGAAATCTTTTGAGGGAGGCAGGTGATTAGGCTATTCAAGATCATCCTTTGATGTCCAGCCTTGTGACAGATGGTAATGTTGTGTCCTATGAGGCTCAGGAGACCCAACTCACAATAGCTAGGAGCAGGGAAAAAGATGGGCTAGGAGAGTCTGGACATGGAGTGGGAACTGGCAACTCAAGGTGGGGTCTGATCAGGGAATGTCCTTTGGAGCACTGGAGAAGGTTCTAGGGAGAAGACAGAAGACAGAGGCAAGTGGCCTGGATCAGGCACTGATACAGGATAACCAGTGGGGCAGCGTCAGCTGGAGATTAATAGGAATAGAGATATTAGTGGCTATATAGCTCTGCAACATTGGGGATATGAGGCGCCTCTCCTTATCCATGCCGTGTCCTTGTTTTCACTATTTGTGCGCCTTTCTTATTGCAATTTCTATTTGAGTTTTCTCTCCTTGATGTTACTAGGTGTGTGTGGGAGAGTAACATCCCAACGTTAGTCATAGTCATAGATTAAATCTATGAGCTGAAAGGGAACCTTATCATGAAATAGATGAGGAAACTGAGGCACTGACAAGTGCCAACCTCATACATCTAGTAAGTGTAGAGGTGAGATTGGAGGCCAGGCCTCCCTGATTCTAAGTGCAGTGCTCTATTCACTACCCCCAAGTTGTTTATGGGAAAGACATTTTGTTGATATTTTGCTTACCATACTATTTCAATAAATGCCTTTGCTTTGGACCATTTGTGTCTTCTGGTTGGATTTTGAAGGTAATAATAATAATAGCTAACATTTATATAGCAATTTAAAGTTTCTGAAGCTATGTATTATATATACATATTTTATACATATGTATACATACATAATATCATTTGATCAATGGAGGCTCATGAAATAGTTTTATGGATTCAAATGCACATAGTACTTTGAATCTGGCATAGATGTCCCCTGGGGAAACCCTTCATGTGAGTTAGAGGGGGTACTGGGGTTGATGCATATATAAACATATACATATATCTGTATATATAGGTCCTAATTATTGCAAATAACAAATCCTGTTGAAGTGGTTTTATTATTCAAATTTGAATGGCACATTTTCGTTGGGTTAGAACCATTTACTATATTTTACATAATTATAACATTGGACCACTTCAGGGAATTCATTATTCACACTAATTGGGACCTAGTTGTACAAAATAAATACAAAGGTAGTTGTTGTGTGTGGAATGGTGGAAGGCATTAGCAGATGGGGAAATCTGAAAAAGTTTCAATTAAAAGACCAAACCTGATCTGTTTCTGGAAAGACTGTATTCTAGGCATGAGGAATAGTCAATGCAAACATACAAATATTCCAGGAGTGTGAGAAACAGTTTGGCTGAACCATACTGCAGGAAGAAGAGGGGAAGGGAAGAGAATGAGCATTTATTAAGCACCTACTATGTGCCCAGCACTGTGCTAAGTGCTTTACAAAAATTATTTCATTTGATCCTCACAACAACTCTGGGAGGTAAGCGCTACTATTATCCCCATTTTACAGTTAAGGAAACAGAGGCAGACAAAGGTTAAGTTACTTGTCCAGGGTCCCAAAGCTAGTAAGTATCTGAAATAATGAATTCAGGTCTTCCTTATTCCAGGCCCAGTGTTTTATCCACTGTGCCACCTAACAGCCTCTAGGAAGAGGAATAATGTGTAAAAAGACTGAAAAGATTAATTGGACATTTAGTATGTACAGGACCCTGGAGGAAAATGTAAATGTGAAATCGGTGGCTGGGCACGGTGGTCCATGCCTCTAAACTCTGCTGCTAGGGAGGTTAAGGATGGTGGATTGCTTGAGCTCAAGGGTTCTGAGCTACAATGGGCTAAAGCAGATTGAACGCCCATACTAACTCCAGCACCAGTATGGTGAGCCCCCAAAAATTGGGGACCACAAACTGTGTAAGTAGGAGCAAACTAGCTTGTAACCGTGGGCAAGTCATTTAGCCACGTTACCTAGTCAAAAAGCAAAAAATAAAAAAAAAAATTTAAAAAAAAGAGGAGCAAACTGAGCCAGGTTAGAAATGAGGTGGATCAAAATCCCAATGCTGATCATCATTGTGCTTGAGCCTATGAATAATCTTAGCACTTTCAGTCTGGGTGAGATAGGAAGACCATTCAGAGACGGGGTGGGGGGGGGGAGAGAGAGAGAGAGAGAGAGAGAGATTAGACACAGTCAATGCCCTCAAGGTACCTGAAGAATCATTAGAGTTATGCTCCCCAAGAATAATGCAAAAGGGAACACTGCTATTTAGAGACAGTTGTGACTAGGGTAGACCAGCTGGTAGCGCTGACTCTCCTTCTATAGCTAGAAACAACAAAGCTTAGAATCTAATTAGTAAAAAGAATTAGTTATAATAGAAAGCTACCAGGTTGAAAGCCCCTCAAACATACACACACAATACCCCATACAAACTCTTTTTCCTCACCCTACCATGTCATAGAGTGTCTGCCCATGGAGGCTGGGGTCCCTGGGTTTCCATCTTCCCCAATCCCCTCAACTAAATTCGTCTTAAGTTTATTTGAAAAAACAACAACGGGCAGCTAGGTGGCACAGTGGATACAGCACGGGCCCTGAAGTCAGGAGAACCTGAGTTCAAATCCAGCCTCAGACCAAATACTTGACACTTACTAGCTGTGTGACCCTGGGCAAGTCACTTAACACCAATTGCCAAAAAAAAAAATACTTAAAAAAAACAACAACAACAAAACAAAACCCAGGGATTTGAAGGCATTTGCTTCACGCCCTGGGCTTGTCCTAGGTGCAAAAAAAAAAAAAAATGTGCTACTTTGGGCTGTCAAGAGGGCTATGTGGTTAAACATATCCAAAGATCACAGCACTCTTGTACTCAGAAAGAACAGTCTCTTATCAGTTCCTAAAACTCTAATTGTAAGAATATGTTTTTTTAAAAAAGGTTAGAAACTAGAAATAGAAGATTATTTCCCCTACAATAGCTGGAAGTAGAAGAGTAAAAAGAAAAGGGTTAAAGTTCATGTGAAGAAGACCTGGGGGCTTTAGTGGACGACAAACTCAATATGAGTCAATATTGCTGTTGGCCAGGCCAGCCAGAGAAGATTATTGGATCAGAGGCTGCATTAATAGAAGTATGGGAAAATGATAGTCTAGCTATATTCGGCTTGGTCGGACTACATCTGAGATATTCTAAATTGAGTCACGTTTTAGGAAAGTCATTGACAAGCTAGAACATGTCCAGAGGAGGTTGATCAGATTGGTGATGGGACTTAATCATCATGCTATACAATGACAAAAATGAAGGAAGTGATAGTGTTTAGTAGAGAGAAAAGACTTAGGGGTAATGTGATACTATGAACCTATATTTGTTTTCAATTATTTGAAAGATTGCCATGTAGAAAAGGGCAGTTAAGTGCCACAGTGCCAGGCCTAGAGTTGGGAAGACTTATCCTCCTGAGTTCAAATCTGGCCTTAGATACTTCCTAGCTGTATGACCCTAGGCAAGTCATTAACCCTGTTTGCCTCAGTTTCCTCATCTGTAAAATGAGCTGGAGGAGCAAGTGGCAAACCACTCCGGTATCTTTGCCAAGAAAACCCCAAGTGGGGTCACGAAGAGTCAGAGCAACTGAAAATGACTGAACAGCAACATGTAGAAAAGGGATTGTTATTGGCCTTAAAGCAGTAATTTCTGAAGGAAAAAATACATTATTTCATTTTCTTTCCATTCAATTCAATAAGATTTTATTAAGCAATAGTGCCCTCTGGGCTCGCTGCTCCAACCTACACGCATATGTTGAGGATCCCAGAAAGTGGCTGCTGACTACTTCTCCCATCAAGAGTCTGGGGCAACCCTGAAAGGTTGAGCTTCTAGTACTGCCATTCACAATCTCTTACCAGTGATTGATTATCAGTCAGTAACTTCAATTACCTTTTAGAAAAGGGTATTTAATGAGAAAGCATAACAACTACAGTAATTTGCAAAAACAATTGCCCCAAACTGAAAGCACATTCTACCCCTGGACGTATGGGTCCCTAGGGTGAGTAGGTTCAAACTAGAGTGGCCAGAAGGTAAACTCATAATTCCTATTTACTGGAAATCTTTTCTGTGGAGTCATGAAGTTGCCCTTAGGGGTAACAATCTGCTAGGCTGTGAAGATCAGTGCCTTGGCATATACTTCTCAGGGTTATTTTCAGTTATCTCCTGATTTCTAAGGCTATTTCCAATAACTCCAGTGGACTCTGCCAATGATTCCACTCACCGGTTGGACATCCAATTGTCTCTCAGGATCTCCTGACCTCAAATGATCACCTAGGATGGGAGTGGGGAGAAGATAGAAGGGAAAACTATTTTTAACTACCATTCCATTTCCTTTTTTAAAATTCTGAACTTTAAAAAAAACGGAAGCATTTCCATAACATAATAGAATAGAAAAAAGGGGATTGCACATGAAACTGCAAGTCTACTATGTACAACTTGCTTTTCCTTTTAAATATATAATAAAGTTATCATGTAACTTTTTTTCCCTTCCCCCTCACCCTAGAAATGGCCACCATTAAACACAAATATGTGTATGTATGTGTGTGTGTGTATAAAACCATGTTATGCATATTTCTATTTATCAGTTCTTTCTTTGGATGCAGATAGCATCTTCTTTCATAAGTCCTTTGTAGTTAGTTTGGATTTTTATCATAGTCAGAATAACTGGTTGCCCAAAGTTCTTCTTAAAACAATATTCTTGTTTGCTACATTCTACTTCAAGGGCTTAGCTAGAGCTCTGCTACCACTAAACTGGCCTGTCACTGGAAGATGAGATTCTGAACTGCCCTGCTATTTTATCCAAGCAGCAGAGATTTGATCCATATTTTGTTGCATTTTAGCTTCAGAGACGATACTGAGTGCACAATCATCTGCAAGGAGGAGAGTGAAGATAGAGTAGGGATAAATAAATGGTGGAACAGCAAACCTAGAGTTATAAGGGGTCACCATGAATATGGAGAATAGGTTTAGAAGAAGCAAGGCAAGCATGGAAGGATAGGAGATCATGATCAAAGAGAGTTAAAAGAGATCTTCATGACCCTCTAGTTCAACCCCTTCATTTTACAGATGAAGAAACTGAGGACTTGCCTAGTGTCACATAAATAATCAGAGCCAGAGTTGAGCATTGAACCGAGCTCTTCTTACTCCAAAGAGTACTTCAAATACTCCAAGGAATACTTCAAACACTCCAAGGAGTATTTCAGTACTCTTTCAACCCAATCCCACTTCTTCATTTTCTCCCCCAAAGACTCAAAGGAAGGCATAGGAAACAGATTTATCAAATTTGCAAATGACCCAATGCTGGAAGGAACATTAGATGTGGTCATCAACAGCCAAAAAATACTTATGAGCTAGAATAATGAGCTAAATATAATGAGATGAAATGTAATAAGGTTAAATATAAATTTCTATTATTTGTTTTTTTAAAAGATCAACTTCACAAGTACAGTACAGGGGAGGCATGACAAGACAATATTTTTTGTGAAAAAAAATATCTTGGGGTTCTAGTGGACTGCAATCTCAGCATGAATAAACAGTAACATGACAGCCCCAAATTCCAATAATATCCTAAGTTTCATTAAGAGAGGCACTGTGTTTTAAAATGATGAATAGAAAGATAGATGATAGATAGAGATGTGATAAAGAGGGAGACAGACAGATAGATGACAGAGAAGGAGACAGATAAATAGGTATGTTGTTATTGTTGTTCAGTCACATCCAACTCTTCATGACCCCAAGGACTTGTCCATGAGGTTTTTTTGGCAAAGAAAACCATTTCCTTATCCATTGTGTCTCCATTTTATAGATAAGGAACTGAGACAAATAGGGGTTAAGTGACTTGCCTAGGGTCACACAGCTAGTAAGTGTCTGAGGCTGGATCTGAACTCAGATCTTCCTGACTTCTGGCCCAGTGCTCTATCTACTGCACCAAGAAAGATAGATAGATATAAATAAATACATGATTAAATTTTAAAGAGCACAGTTCCAGCTCTCATGGAGCTTACATTCTATTAGTTGGTCAGATTTCAGTTTGGAATAAGTGTAGTATTAAAGAATCAACTCTGCATTTAGAGTAAGGGAATCTGGAACCTAATCTTGGCTCTTACTATTTATAACTGTGGGCAAGCCACTTAACTTCTCTTGCCTTAAAATCCTTATTTGTATAATAAGGAAGCTGGATTAGATCAGTGATTCTCCAACATTTTGATCCCAGAGCCCCTTTACACTCTTGAAAATTACTAAGGACTCCAAAGATTTTTCATTTATGTGGGTGATATCTACCAACATTTACTGTATCAGAAATGAAAACATCCAGCATTATTATGAATATAGTTTTGAATTTGAGGACCTCCCTGAAAGGTTCTTGGGGACCCCTAAGGATCCCTGAATCACACTTTGAGAACTGCTGGGTGAGATGATCTCTAAGGTCCCTTTCAATCCTAATTCGATGACCTTTTGAACTAAACACTGCAACTACTGCTCTTTCCAACTCTCAAATTTGTGATTCTGTGATACTTGAGGATGTTGTCGCAGAAATACCTTTTCAGGTTTGGGTTGAATAAGATGACCTTTTAGGACCCTTCAGACTCAAATTCTATGACTTTCATAGAAATGAAAACTCACCAAACTTTAACGTGAGAAAGGCCCTCAGAAACTGTCTAGTCCAACCTACACCTGAGCAAGAATCCTACTCAACAAGGTGTCATCCAGTCTTACCCTGGGCAAGGGGGATTTAATGATTATTGTCTCCAATTCTTTCCCAGACCTATGGTTCTCTGGCAGCAGGTTGAAAATTGATTCCAAAGAAATTGTTACTACTCTTGATGCCCCTTATCCTTAACCCAGCTTTACTTCTCCTCCCAGTGCTGCCCCAATCCCTTCCCCAATCTATAACAGGTAGGGCTCTGTGACTAGCATCTAGTCAAATCTAGGAGTCAGGACCCTGAGCATGTATGTGTCTATCACTCAAACACTCAACCCTACCCATTATATTCCACACCAAACACCAGCGGGCCCTCTCTTGGGTTCATCAAATTCCTTGTGCCACCCTCAAGCTGCTGCTTACCCCTTGGCTCTGCCTCTTTGTAGAGGGTAGTGCTCTTCTCCCCTTGGTCTAGGCCCTAGACTCTAGGGGATTGGGTCTGCATTATCTGTTTTAAATCTTAGGGCTTGACCCTACTTGCCAAGGAAAACTCCAGCTCTTTATCTTGAACCTATTAGATTTCACTGAAGGTCATTTGCAAGACATGGTAGATGGTAGATAACTCTGTAATCAGAATAGTAGTAATCAAAGCAGATTGATACAACCCCACCCATCAAGTTCAGACCCAGAAACTGCCTTTTGGTTGTGGCCAAAGGCACTTACCTAAAACTTTTGACCCATAAAAGCCCCCAGGATGGATAAACTGCATTTCCACTCCTGGACGTGCACATCAGGCCTCTTTCTGTTCCATGAGAAGGAGGGGGACAAGAGCTCTTGACTGAGTTGCTTAGATCCCTTTCCATCCCTTCCTACGTATAAACTTCTTTGACCAATTAGAGCCATCCATAAGTGCCTGCAGGAACTGGTTGGTCTCTCTCCCAAAGAGGGCATGGGATATATATGCTCAGAATGGCATCTGGTATTAGCCTTGTTTCCAGGCTGCCTAATCTCTATATCCAATCTGTTTGGTGTCTGTAATCAAGTGCATTCATTTACTTGCTTCCCTGTTCTTTTAATATTAGACAAGTCTGAGGAAGCTTCACCCACCAAGAAACATATGCTGTCTACATATCATGGTTCCAGCAGGACGGCTAGAGAAAAGAAAAGCACAGGCCACCTCCCCTAGGGGGGCGCCTTCCAAGTTCCTAATCTTGGGGCAGCTAAATGGTGCAGTGGATAGAGCACTGGCCCTGGAGTCAGGAGGACCTGAGTTCAAATCTGACCTTGGACACTTGATACTTACTAGCTGTGTGACTCTGGGCAAATTACTTAACCCTGATTATCTCAGCAAAACCAAAAACAAACAACCAAGTCCCTAATCTCCACCTACACACTGTCTTTTTTTTTTCAATTGATTCCCTGTCTGTACCCCACTCAACCCCCTACCTTCCCCTGCCCAGCTTTGGGTGAGTAGGGCCTAGATCAGGGCTGGGGAACCTGCATCCTAGATGCTCTATTTCCATTTTACAATAGCTTTCAAAATTAAAGCCTTTTTTCTCATTCAGGAAATACATGGACAGGTGTGGTTAGTAACTGGAAAATAGAGTGGGTTGGGTAGACGACCTCAAAAATCCATCTCTAAATCTACTGCCCTGTAACAGTGAACCTATGACAGATGGAGCAGTTGTTACCAATGTCATGGGCTACAATAACAGTGAACCCAAGAGCTGACATCCCCTTCCAAACATTCTTATTTAAAATTCTTCAAACCTTTGAAACATCCGCCTCAGGGTTGCCCAGAAAGTTGGTCCTTGCTCTTTGCACGGACATTTTTACACCACATCCTGTTTGCTCAGGCTTTGGACTTGGGCAGCTGCCTCCTTAGCCGAAGGCTGCCTTTATGTTCACCACCAACAGCAGGGTTTTCTCTTTTCTTCTTTTTGGAGAATGCCTTTGACCACCTTTTTTGGGCATAGGAATAGAGACAGACCAAAGAAAAGCAACAAAGCAAATTAAAAGAACAATGGAGGGTTGGCCTTTGAAAACCCCCATAAAACGGGTTGGGCGCTGTAAAGAAGCCACTACTGTTTCTAAGTGTATTCAAAGTTTGTTTTGTTTCATTTGAAAGTTTGTTTGCTTTTTAATGACAAAGAAAACAAATGGGGCCAAGTCTTTAAGAAACAGGTGACCTGCCAGCCATTCTGGAAAGCATTTTTAAACTATGCCCCAAAAGTTACTAAACTGTGCATGCCCTTTGGCCCAGCAATACTACTGCTAGGCCTATACTCTAAAGGGATCAAAGAAAGAGGAAAAAGGACCCATATACATAAAAATATTTATAGCAGCTTTTTTACATAGGAGTCAAAAATTGAAAATTAAGGAGGGGCAGCTAGGTGGCACACCTAGCACTGGCCCTGAAGTCAGGAGGACCTGAGTTCAAATTCGGCCTCATACCAAATAGTTGACACTTACTAGCTGTGTGACCCTGGGCAAGTCACTTAACCCCAATTGCCCCCCCAAAAATTTTTTTTTAATTGGAAATTAAGAAGCAGTCCTCCTATTGGGAAATGGTCAAACATTGGGAAATGATCTAGGAATATAATCAAATATTATTGTATCATCTGACAAAATGGACAGTTTCAGAGAACACTGGGAAGATCTCTATGAATTGACACAGAGGGAAATGAGCAGAAATAGAAGAACAATTTATACATTAACAACATTGTGCAACTTTGACAAACTTTAGAACTTTGGCCGACACAATAATAAAACACAAATCCAAAGGAATGAAGATGAAACGTGCCACTCACCTTCCAGAGAGGTGAAAATGCAGGAAGA
Organism: Vombatus ursinus; assembly: GCF_900497805.2. NCBI lineage: Eukaryota > Metazoa > Chordata > Mammalia > Diprotodontia > Vombatidae > Vombatus > Vombatus ursinus. The sequence continues at coordinate 3,621,702 of NW_020954598.1, read as the reverse complement.
AAAGTACATTTTCAGGCATGGTCAATGCAGACATTGGTTTCACTAGTCTATGAATGCTTATGATAAGGGTTTTGCTTTTATTTTTTGCTCTCTCTCCTATTTTCTTTCTTTTTTTTTTTAGTTCAATGAGAGGAAGGAATGTGATAGATATAAATGCATGTAAAAATAAATTTTAAAATTCATTTTTAAAAAAGAAAACCTACCTATAAGATACAGGTTTAGCCCAAACTTCTAAGGGATGGAGTGCCATGTAGATATAGAACTCATGGGTTTTCCACTATATTACAAAAAAAAAAATCTATTACTGCCCCAAGTAGGAGCACTACATAGCCCAGGGAGGAGAAAGAGTGGATCCACCTAAGCATAAGCTGTTTTCCATTCAGAAGAATGGAAGGCAAGGTGGAAACAACTACAGAGGCTCATCCATTAGATCAGGCAGGCAGGCTCTCCCTAGGCACCCTAGCTTAAAAATCCAAAGATATTCTCAGCTAGCTCAATACCAAAAAAAAAAAAAAAAGGTAGACTTCTCATTTGTTGCCTGCATTAGTCTTTGTAATAGTCATTAGGTCCCTTTTGCCTCTGGTATAGATCTTAGCTGTGTTACACAGACGTGCCCTTCTCTGTCCTTTTTAGATCCTGTTTGAGCTGACTTGAAAGTCCCTTCTTTCTTTAATGTTCTATGTGTCCATGAGGTTTTCTGAGGTAGGCAAAGTCAATATAGCAGCAATTCAATTCAATCCATCAAATGGGCTGTGAAACAGGCTTGGTCCCCAGGAAAAAGCACTGAACTGGGAGTCCTGGGACCCAAGTTTGAAACCATCTCTGGCTGATACTTACCTGTGTGACCTAAGTCTCTTTGCTTGATTGAGCCTCAATTTCCTCTTCTGGCAAGTGAAGGAGTTGGACTAAAGGACCACTACAGTCTCTTCGAGCTCTTGATCAATGAACTTATGATCCTAGATGTCTTCTGGGTGCAAAGTGCTGAAGATAGGAAAAGGGGAAAAAATAACATTGTCATCAAGGAACTTATAAAAAGAAGAGAGAAATGACGAAGAGAAAATTAATAGCTAAATATAGCCAGAGACGATGCAAAGAGTCTGGAACGTCTCTTAGTGGAGAAAAAGTGTTGTATAAAAGCATAGTAGAGCTGTTAACAGTCAAGTAGTGAGAAGAGCATGCAATTTATAATGTACTTATAAGTTTTATTTTCTTGTAATCTTTGTCTAACGCAGGTATTAGGTTGCTTATTAGTAGAAAGTAGAAGTTAAAGCTTTATGTCCTGCTAAGCTAATAATGAAATTAGTTTACATTAATAGTAATATATCGTCCAGATCATGGTAAATAACAGTCTCAATGATTTTAATACTGGTCAAATTATATATGAAGGAATTTGTTCAATTCTCAACTGCATATTTTAAGGGGGACATAGAAAATTAGAGTGTCCAGAGGAGTGCAATGAAGCTCAAGAGTGTCCTGTAAAGTAAACCATCCATCTAATGCAGCAAATGGTTGAAGGAATTGGGGGTGTTTAACCTTGAGAAAATGTTGACACAGAAGGGGATGGTAGAGAGGGGGACATGATTACTGTCTTCAAGTATTTGAAGGTTGGGCACATAGAAGAGGGAAAAGACATATTCTGTTTTGTTCCAAGGGGCAGAACTAGGATTAATGAGTGAAAGTTATAGTGAAGCTTAGTTTTGATTCAACAAAAGAAAATTCTAACAATTGAAGTTGTCCAACAAGGGAATGGTGTTAGGGAAGATGAGGCAAGATTAAGTACACATGGACAAGGGTAATAAAGGACATGATGATTTAAGGCGAAAGGGAGGTATAGGTTGAGGAAAAGAGGAAGAGGAGAAGGAAAGAGCCTAGAAAAAGGTTTAAAATAAAAAGTAATTTGTACCCAAGAGATCTAAGATTCCATAGTGCACAGTAGGAGGGAATTGTATCCAAAAGCAATTAAACAAGGGTGGGACAGATATGAGGGTCAGGGTTAGGTAGATATGAAAGTACATTTTAAATATGCTTTGATGGATCATTTACAGGAGAACAAATTGCACAGATGAATTGGTTTCAGTATTAATGGAAATGATGAGGTCACAGATCCATGAAACCACTGGTGCATTTTAAAAGTGAAAAGTATTATTACTAGTGACATGAGCAATGATATCTGCTATTATTGTTATAATTGCCTCTAAATTTACATGTTTCCTAAACTCAGATGGACACATTCTCAGAGCCAGAGAATGGCTGAAATCCCCTGAGCACTTTAGGCGATGCAAATATATACTTGCAGCTTGACCTAACTACTGGCCAAGAGCAGATGATTTAGAAAAAGAATTCTCTGTCTCCAAAATTACCACTCTGATTGAAAGTTGTTATTTTGAGCCATGAACTCTTTCAACTCTTTTAAAAAAATGTAAATCTTTCCATTTCTCTAGCATTTGAGAGTTTCCAAGTTCTTCTTCCTGCATTGTTCTCATTTGACCTTCGCAATCATCCTGTGATATGGGCAGGACAAGCATCATTACCTCCATTTACATTATCATTGTTAATAACAATAGTTCAGCACCTTCTAAGTGTAGCATGCTGTTTCCTTTACTGAATATAGGTTGTTGGACAAAGCATGACACAGAGATTGAGAAACTTCATGAATTAATTTTATTTAAAGGGGTTAGTATATGCCTGTTAAAGAAAAATATCAGCATCACCAAGAGGCAGAATGGCATAGTGGATAGAGAGCAGACCTTAGATCCAGCAAGACCTGGGTTCTAGTTTTACTCTAACACCTACTGGATATATGACTTGGAAAGATCCATTTTCTAGACAACTCGTTAAGATTTTCAAGTTGCAGCAAAGACGCCAATCTGCATTGGTAAAGAGATTTTCATCATCTGTACCAATAGGGAAACCACACAACAAGTCCCTGGAATGAGTGTTAATCTAATAATATTTTTAAACTCAAATTCTCTCTTCTCCTTAGCAGCCTTGGTACACAGTATCTTTATGGGGAAGAGTTTTATTTTAATTCAAACATCTTCAATTCCAAAGGCAAAATGGGAGGAGTGGGCAGAGAGCTGGCCTCTGAGTCAGAAAAACCTGGCTACCTCTGACACTAACTAGCCATGTGACCCTGAGTAAGTCACTTTATCTTGCAATGACTCCTGGCAATGATGTAAGACTCCGAGTCTTGCAGAGCGGGAATCAATGTGCATTGGTAGAGAAAGTAACTCATGGGGTACTACCTGCTCTGATGAAATCATATTTCTGGTCCCCCCGCAAAAAGGAACAAAATAATCATATGAGTATCCTGCCTTAAGGCTTGCAAAGTGCTTTCCTCATAACAACCCTGTGCACATATTATCCTTACTTTATATTTGGGGAAACTGAGGCTCAGAAAGGTGAAGGGACTTACATATGTGTATATAGTTTGTACCAGACCTGGAACTGGACCTAAAACCCAGGTCTCCTGACTGCAAAACTAGGGCTCTTTCTAATACACCATACTACCTATGACTTTTTCCCTTGTTTATTCCTAAAATAAATCCAAAATCAACTTACTTATAATAACAACTAATATCTATATGGTAATAATACTTTAAGATTTGCAAAGCACTTTTCATACATTACTCATGTGATTCTCTCAACAGCCCCGTGAAGTAGAAGTTATTATTATCTCCATTTTACAGACAAGGAACCTGAGAATTGTAGATGTTGAATGATTTGCCCAGAATCACACAACTGAGTGAGTCTTCCTGAATCCAGGTCCAGCATTCTATCCACTATATTACCACTGCTTCTATTTTCAAAGTTGATTTAATAAAATCTATATGTAAATGGGGGAGGATGAATTTGGTTCTCCCTCTCCTTGGTGTAACCATAGACTGCAAAGAGCAAAAGCAAAGACAAAAAAATGTTAATGTGTTAATGAAGTACAACTGTTAATACCTTGTCATATCCCTCTAGGAAATAAGAAACTTTCTCCTTGATGAAATTAGAAAGATTAGCCCTGTCATCACTTTAGTTTTCATTCTCCAGGAATGCCTCTACTATGCCTTGGCTCCCTTCCCACTCTGCCCATGTAGATCCATTGGCTAGTTCCTCTTCGAACCTCCATTTTGGGAAAGGACCCCAGACCAGCAATTTCTCAATCTCCAGACTTAGCCCCTATTCCCAGGCCTAAGTACCTCCTCACTCTTACTACAAGCCTTTCAGCTCCCCTTTTATGTGTTTCTTCCTCCATTAGAATGTAAGCTCCTTGAGGGCAGAGATTGTCTCTTTTTGTTTTTATTTGTATCCCCAATGCTTAGCACAGTTCCCGGCACATAGTAAGCATGTAATAAGTGATTGTCAATTGACATTAGAAGAAGCATGAAGGAGATTTCCTTGATTTAATTGGAAGAGACGATGCTATTGGCTGGATGAAAATTTGCCAAATCCATGATGGCCTTTAAAAAGTTGAGCTCATTTTTTTGTGGCGGCAAAGAATTGGGGATGTCCATCAATTGGGGAATGGCTGAACAAGCTGTGGTATATGAATGTGATGGAAAACTATTGTTCTATAAGAAATAATGAGCAGGCAGATTTCAGAAAAACCTGGAAAGACTTACATGAACTGATACAAAGTAAAGTGAGCAGAACCAGGAGGTCATTGTACACAGTAATGGCAACATTGTGGGATGACCAACTTTGATAGACAGCTTTTCTCAGCCATACAATGATCCAAGACAATTCCAAAAGACTGATGGAAGGGGCAGCTAGGTGGTGCAATGGATAGAGCACCGGCCCTGGATTCAGGAGGACCTGAGTTCAAATCCAGCCTCAGACACATAACACTTACTAACTGTGTGACCCTGGGCAAGTCACTTAACCCCATTGCCTAACCAAAAAAAAAATACAAAGACAAAAGACTGATGGAAAATGCTGTCCACATACAGAGAAAGAACTATGATTTCTGAATGCAGATCAAAGCATACTATTTTCTCTCTCTTTTTTTTCTCTTTCTTGTCATTTTTCTCTTTTGCTCTGATTCTTCTTTCATAACATGACTAATGTGGAAATATGTTTAATATGATTGTACATGTATAGCCTATATCAGATTGCATGGTGTCTTAGGGAGGGAGGGGGAAAATTTGGAATTCAAAATCTCATAAAAGTGAATGTAGAAAACTAAAAATAAATAAATATTTTTAAAAGAAAAAAAAGTTGAGCTCCGTGGCTCTAGAGTCAGTCCAGGTAGAAGTGAGCAGTCAAACAAGGAGGGAAGAGAGAGAAGACTCATCTTCCTGAGTTCAAATCTGCCCTCAGACATTTACTAGCTGTGTGACACTGGCCAAGTCTCTTAACCCTGTTTGCCTCAGTTTCCTCATCTATAAAATGAGCTGGAGAAGGAAATGGCAAACCACTCCAGCATCTTTGCCAAAAACACAAAAAAACAAATGGAGTCACAAAGAGTCAGACAACTGAAAAATGACTGAACACCAACAACAACATCTGCGGGGAGGGGTGGCAGAAAAGGAGGGAATTTCTTTTCCTCCTCTCACCATAGGCCACAGTGTCTTGCACTGGAGCTCTTTGCTCAGAAGAACTTCATCCAGCAGAGAATAAACAGTTTCGAGTCTCAAAGTTTGACTTGATTTTCAGGGCTAGTTCAGTCTTAAGTCTATTAATGGCTGTGTTCTTTGCTACTATGGGTAGTAATCCTAAATGCTATTTCCTGCCTCAGGAGACAGACTCTCTGCCTTTGTGTCTATCTGAAGAGTGTGTGTCTGTTCTATGAAGTTACTTTGAGACCCTTTAAACTGTTCCTGTCTGGATGCAATTTTTCCTCCTGAGCATATAGGTCCAATGCAGAAGATCCCTGAGAACCAGAACCAAACTCATTCACCAAGGGGGAAGCAGTGTGAGGACTCCAGGAAGAGAGAAAGAACTTTGAGGCCCTTCAGTACCAGAGCCAGAAGGTTCCATGGCCACACAAGTACCCTTCATGCTTGCCTCACTACTAGTTTATTCTGTTTGTGCTCACTCTTCCCATGGTTGCTATATGTACTCATGGGAGAGTATGGCCCAAATTTATGTTGGAAAGTGTTTTGTAGGTATTCTTCTTTGTTTATCATCTTAGCAAATACCATTGCTTTGAGCTAACTTTATCTACCGACTGACCATTAATGGGAAGTCCACCAGTTGGGGCTTATAAGCTGTAGTTTTAGCAATGTAAACCCACAGGGTGCCCTAGGCAGCAGCCACTCTGGGGGGACCTACCTCTCAAGTTTTAGTGTGAGTTGGGGGGAAGGGTAGCTCTCATAGGGGAAGTCATATAAATTAACATTTCCCTTTAAACTAAACACATGAAGCTGTTTTCTTCATCAGAAGATCAAATTTAAGTGCCAGTGTATCAAAGGATGTAAAGGATTTCCCACTTTGAGTCTGCCTAATTCTTTTTTTTTTCTCTTTAGGCAATTGGGGTTAAGTGACTTACCCAGGGTCACACAGCTAGTAAGTGTCAAGTGTTTGGTCTGAGGCCAAATTTGAACTCAGGTCCTCCTGACTTCAGGGCTGGTGCTCTATCCGCTGCACCACCTAGCTGCCCCTGAGTCTGCCTAATTCTTAAGAGAGTTTCCTAAAGCTTTCTGAATCTCCTCGGGGCCATGAGTGACCCTCAGTTCTCACCTTTTTTAGCCCCACCCATCTAAGGCTAGTCATAAGTTTCATAGGTGTAGCCTGCTTTGCCTTCACACCATTCACATATGCACATATACATGCATGCATACATGCATGGATACATGTGTATGTATATACACATACATATATACCTATACTTATACATATACCTATACCTATACATACATACATACACACATGCATATATATACATCTATTATAACTATACCTATATGTATATACATACATGCATACATACATTTTATGTATATATCATACATATATATGCCTTGCAGATCTGGAGTATCATCTGGACAGATATACTATATAAATTGAGAATCAGAACTGTTCCTGCTGGCATGAGCCCATGAGCCAGGCAGATGGTACATTGATAGAGCATTGATCTTGGAGTCCAGAAGACATGAATTCAAATCCAGACTAGATGAACAAGTCACTTAACCTCTGTTTGCCTCAGTTTCCTCAACTGTAAAATGGGGATAACAACATCACCTACCTCACCTGGTTGTTGAAAGGACCAAATGAGATGATATTTGTAAAGTGCTTAGCACAGCTGCTGGTGTATAGTGGTACCATACAAATGTTTATTTCCTTGCCTTCCCCCATACTCTGGCCTGGAAAAAAGGTAACAAGTGATATTTGGGCTCCCTGACAGCCCTTCAGGCCTATCCCATCTCTACCTTCTCAGAGAGCTAGTGCCAAACACAGATAGTTACCTAGGCAAAAACCAGGCAAAGACTGGAGAACTGGTTCCCAGAAATGCATTTCTTCTTATTACATCATCTCTGAGCCAAGACAATCTATTACAAGACATCCAAATAGATTGGAGCCTTCTAGGTAGGTGAAACAGTTTTATGTTGCCTCTGTAATCCCTGTCTGTATATTGCCTACTTAGTCTATCCCCATGAGGTTAGAATATTCCTGCTTGTCTCTCTGAAGGAGAAGAAGCTCTTACAGCCCTTCCTTAGTGGGTGTTATTTGGTTTGACCCAAAGTGAACCTGGGTGGGTTTATCTATACCTTATCTCAACTCCTTCTGTTCATCTCCCCATCCCATAACCAAGGGAATCATTGAAAGCTCAGCTTCTGCTTTCAGTCACTGGAAAATGATTCATCTGTGCTAGCTGTTCTGGGAACAGACCAATGCCTCATTGTAAAATATGAACTATAGCTTTTCTTAGGCCTCAGGCTGGTCATTAACCTGACCAGCTTAAATCATAGGTTGGACTGAATTTGTTGTAGCTGAGGAAAAACCTCTTTTTACTAGGTATTCTCATTCAATAAGCTTTCTACCCCCTGACCATGCTCCTTCTTTCTCAGAGGGCAACTTGGTACCCCCTCCCTGTCTGGTACTTCCTGCCCTGCCCAACTCTGAAACCCCTGCTAACTGACACCAGAGTCCCTGCCTGTAACCCCAGGGGTGCGGAACTTGAGCAAGACCCTTACCTTCCCTCTAAAACATCTGCAGCTAACTTGATATCTGAGCTGCTTTGAGATTCACTGAGGATTCCAAAACCATCATGGATTCCCCCTTCTTGCCATGAGCTGAAGACCATAATGAGACAGGCTTCCCGGAAACAGCTCCAATTGCATCTCTTCCCTGACTTTTCCCAGTTCTGCTCTGAAGTCACCAGTGCGAGGTCCCAATGCAAAGAAGGAGGACGGTCACCCAAATTCCCTTCTCTTCCTCCCCCTGCCTTCCTCTTTTATGTTTCTCTGAGCATCTCCATGCAAGCCACCGAGATTTACCTTAAGTGAGCCACGTAAAAGGATCTTTTCCTTTCATCACCACCAGGCATACTTGATTTTTTTCAAACAGTCCCTTCAGTCCCAGCAATAGACCCTGGTAATTCTCAGAGAAACACCTAGTCCCTGTATCAGGCTATGAAGTAAGATTACTTTCCTGTGTAAGGCAGCATGGTGTCATGGAAACAACAGTAAGCTGGCAGCCTGGATCTCAGAGTAGAACCACTTTATATATCATGATACCCACTGTAAAATCCACGAGGACAGATGCTCTAGGTAAAGTCTACCATTACTAGCTGTGTGACATTACACAAGTCATTTTTTACCTCTGAGTTCTTGTTTCTTTGTCTGTCAAACCCCTGCCCTGCCTACCATAGAAAGTTCTTTAGGATCAAATGAGGCAGGGTATATAAAGATACTTTGCATACCATAAGATGTAATTTAGATGCAAATTTAGGAAGATGAGAAGAAGATAGTGTAATATTGGGAAAAAAGCATTTACTAGAGAGGCAGACAACCTGGGTTTCAATCCAACCTCTGACATGTATTATCTGTAGGATATTGGGTAAATTGTAACTTTCCTGAGCCTTGGTTTCCTCATCTATAAAATAAGAATTGAACTAAATGGTCTCCCAGGTATCTTCTAATTCTACATATATAAAGAAGAAGAAGAACATGGCACTTACAAGAGAAGGGAAAAAAGGGATGTGGAATATGGAAGAGAGAGGTCCCTGGGATCCTCAGGAGAATAGAAGGAGAGGAACTGGGAGCTTGCCCCGAGACAAGAAATGCCATGACCAGCTCAAACAATATGAAAGTGGGTGAGATGGGACAGCCACAGCTATGGTCCTACTTCCATAACATGTGAAGCAGGGTCTGACATAGCTGACTACCTGCTAATCTCTGTTTTCAGTCTGCAACTGTAGCAAGCTCACTTGAAAAAAAAATTAAGAAATAGATTTTCCTTTCTGTTACTTAGGATACCACTTATGACCAGGCTGGTCCTAAGGGTATGCTCAGAGGACCTATTTGCCTGCTTGCTTCCTTGCTAGGCTCCCCCTCTGACTAACAACCACACACCCATCTATCTATTTCCCTCTGTCTGCCTGCCTACCTGCCTGCCTGCCTGTCTGTCTCCATTTATCTATCTGTCACAGAATTATAAAACCTCACAGTTGGAAGGTAACTTAGAGGATTTCTAGTCCCCCTACACCTAAAGTCTCTCCTTTACAGCATCCCTGGAAAGTGGTGACACAGTCTTTGCTGAAAGATTCCCAGTTATGATCAATTTGCTCTTTCCTGAAGCATCCCATTCCATTTGAGTTATTAAACTACCTACTACCCTTTGACCCAGCAATACCACTACTAGATCTGTATCCAAACATGATTGGGGGAAAGGAAAAGAACCTATATGTTCTAAAATATTTATGACAGCTCTCTTTGTGGTACCACTTTGAGTAATTCTAATTGTGAGGATGTTTTTTCCTCATATAGATCCAAAAGTCCGTCTCTGCAGCTTTCACCTACTGCTCATAGTTGAAGCCTTTTGGGGTCAAGAGCGAATGCTATTTTCACATGGCTTTTCAAAAATTTGGTGACACCGATTATGCCTCTCCAAACATCTTGTAATCAGCTCCTTCAGTTGCCCTTCCTGTGGCATGGCTTCAAGGCTTTTTGCCATTGCAGTTGCCCTCTTGTGGAGAGACCCTAGCTTATCTGTATCCTTCCTAAAATGCCATTCCCATAACTGAGCACAATACTCTAGGATTTAATCTAATCAGGGCAGAGAGTACAGTGGAACTCTCACCTCCATCATTCTGGGCACTGGGCCTGTATTAATGAAGGCTAAGATCACATTAGCTTTTTGGCTGCTATGTCATACATTTTACTTGAACTGTTGCATGTCATAGCTCTCCAATCTTACTATAGTGCATTTTTTAAAACCCAAGAGTATAACTATGACTTTATCCGTGTTAAATATCTTCCTATTAGAGTTGGCTCATCATTCTAGCAAACAAAAAAAAAAATTATTCCAACTCTTCCATGGAATGCATTAGCTATCCATCCCATCTTAATGCCACACATAAATTTGACAAGAATGTCATTTATGCCATCATCCAAGTCATTAAAAACATTCTTAACAGGACAGGGCTGAAGGAGTTCTGTGGTACTGGTTGTTGTCCTTCCTACTCAAAGAGGACCAAAATGACATCACTATGTCAGAGTCAATGTACAGTGTGTCCAACTGTGGCTGATTGGACCAATAAAAGCTTAGGTCTGGCACAAATAGCCCATATGAACATTTGAAATGGAGATGTCTCTAAATTTGCATATCTCATGTTTCTTTCTTTTGAGCTATGGCAATTCTGCTTTGCTCATAGAGCACAGCACCTTCTTTGATACACATGCACCATGCTGGACAGTACTGTACCAGTGTCTCTCATGTCTTAAAATAGATTCTAAAGTTCTTCAGAGGTTCTGGTTGTTCAGCCAGTTGTTAATCTACATAATTTTACTATTATCCCTCCTGTATCTCCCCATCTCCCCTTTCTCATTTTAAAAAACTTAATTTTATTTTTGTTACATTTTAAGTTCTGAACTATCTCTTTCCCACTCCACACTAGAGAAGGTCATTGTTTGACTTAGACTTATAAGTATATATAAAACCATACTATGCATACTTCTATTTGTCAGTTCTCTCTCTGGAGGTAGATAATATCTTCCTTTGTAGTTGATTTGAGTATTTATAGTACTCAGAATAACTTGGTCATTCACAATTACTCTTTAAACAATATCGTTGTTGCTGTATGCAGTGTTCTCTTGGTTCTGCTCATTTCACTTTTCGTTACTTCATGCAAGTCCTTCCATATTTTTCTAAAGTCAACCAGCTCATCATTTCTTACAGCACAGTTGTATTTCATGACAATCACATACCACAGCTTGTTCAGTCATTCCCCAACAGATGGGCATCTATCCCAATTTCTAGTTCTTTGCCACCACAAAGAGAAATACTGTAAATATTTTAGAGCATATAGGTACTTTTCCTTTTTCCCTGATCACCTTGAGAAACAGACCTAATAGTGGTATTTCTGGGTCAAAGGGGTCACAGTTTCATAACTCTTTGGACATAATTCCAGATTGCTCTCCAAAATGGTTGGGTCAGTTCACAGCTCCACCAACAGTGTATTAGTGTCCCAATTTTTCCATATCCTCCAACTTTTGTCATTTTCCCCTTCTATTATTTTAGCTAATCTGATGGACATGAGATGATATCTCAATGTTGTTTTAATTTGCATTTCTCTAATCAATAATGATTTAGAGCTCTTTTTCATATTCCTATATATAGTTTTGATTTCTTTACCAAAAACTGCCTGTTCATATCCTTTGACCATTTATCAATGGGAGAATGATACCCTCCCTCACTTTTTGCCCAAAAAGATATCATGAGAAAATTTTGCCAAATACTTTGCTGAAATCCATGGATGCTATGGTGCATTGGAAAGGTTGCTGGATTTGGAGTCAGAAGACCTGAGTGTAAATCCTAGCTCTTCCACTTACTGGCAAGGTAACCTTGATCAAATCACTTAATCTCAATTTCCTTATCTATAAAATGAACTAGACAACTTCTAAGATTCCTTCAAGCTCCAAAACCTATGATCCTATGTCTAATGAATTCCTCCGACCTGCTAAGCTAGTGACTGTCAAAAAATGAAAATAAGTTGTCTCTCATGACCTGTTCTTTATGTCTCCTTGCTAGCCTTCGATGATCACAGCTTCTTTTTTCCTAAGTGCTGACAAACTATCCCTTTCATTCAAGACTTTGAAAATTTAGGATAAGATCACCAGCTTATAATGAGAAAATTCCTCCCTCTGTCTCTTTTTGAAATTTGGGGCATCTGTTCCTCTCCAGTCTTGCAGTTTCTCTCCTGTACACCACAGTCGTTGTTTTCAAGGGTCACCAGCTGTTGCTTAGCAACCACAGTCACAAGCTCTTTCAGTAACCTGGGTCTAGAGAATTGGATACGTAAAAAGCCACCAGGTACTTTCTTATCATCTCCTCAATTATCTGGAGATTCAGTTCTCTGTTAAACATTTTCAATCTTCCCATTTGAGAATCATTGTCTTCAGTAAAGGATATGGAAACAGCATAGGCATGCAATAGTTCTGCCTTGTGGCCAAAAGCAGTGAATGTACAACAGCCCTCCAAGAAGGGGACCAGACTTCTATCCACCTAGTTACCACTAGTGCTCAAGAAATGCTTGGCTCACCTTTCCTTCTGTGTGAAATGAAAGGAAATTGTCTCTCATCTCAACTTCCCTTTTCCTCTACTCCATGAAGCCTTTTCTTTTTTTTTTTAATTAAATTTTATTTTATTTTCAGATCTGTGTTCCATCTTCCCCTTCACCAACTGAAAAAGTGAGAAAGACAAATCCTGTTTCAAACATGTAACAGTCAAGCAAAGCAAATTAATGCATTGGTCATATTAAATATGTATGTATATATATACATCTATGTATGTAGGTCTCAATCTGTATGTTGAGTGCATCATCTCTCTACCAGGAGATGAGAAGCATGTTTTATCTTCAGTCCTTTAGAATTGTGCTTTGTCACTGTGCTAATAGAATTGTGCTTTGTCACTGTGCTAATCAGAGTTCTGATATCTTTTAAAGTTGTTTGTCTTTACAATATTACTGTTGGCAGTATCATAAGAATGATCAAATATAACAGACGTAGCTATTCTGATCAAGACAGTGATCCAAGACAATTTCAAAGGACCCATGATGAAAAATGCTGTACACCTCCAAAGAGAGAACTGATAAACTGTGAGTGCAGATCGAAATATGCTTTTTAAACTTAATTTTTTTTGTTTGTGTGCACGTGTGTTTTCTTTTGCAACATGGGCTAATATGTTTTGCATGACTTCACATGTATAACTGATATCATATTGCTTGGCTTCTCAATGGGAAGGGGAGGGGCAGGAGGGAGGGAGAGAACTTGGAACTCAGAATTTTTTTAAATGACTGTTAAAAAAATTTTACATGTAATTGGGAAATATTTAACAAAATAAATGGAAATATATTTTTAAAAAACAATATTACTATTGATGTTAAAGTGTCATACAGCCTTTTGAATTTTTTCCTGATTTCTGTAAAAAGGTTTTCTCTATCACAGACTACATGAAATACATGAGTATTGTTCCAAATGGATTTGTTTTTTTGAAGTAAGTGTGTGTGGGGGGGGGGGGGGAGAGGGAGGCGCGAGCACATGTGTGCACCTTAGAGCTGAAAAAGGAGTTGAACTGAATTTGTTTGTTTCCCATGGTACCACTGTCATGGCAAACCACCAGGACCCTATTGTACCTCTCTCCAGGTTCTTTCAATTCTATATTTGGTATAGTCCAATAATAGATTGGCCATCTTCACTCTGAGTGTGTTTTTTTCCAAATGAAGTTCAGAACTATTGTTGCTACTGCTTTTTTTAAAATTCAATTTTATATTATTTTCAGGTCTGCATTCTCTTTTTCCCACCTCCCCCTTTTCCCCTTTGAGGAAACAAGAAAAACAAAATCTGTTACAAACAAATAAAACAAAACAAATTCCTGACTTGACCATCTCAAAAAAAAAAAAAAGAAACCCAACACGCCTGAATCTGCCCTTTGAGTCTATCATCTCTTTAACTAGAGATATACTACCACTATTTCTTCAAAATGACCCCCACCTACCTTTCTAGGCCATTCCTTTATTTGAGTCTTTCATATACTCCTTGAAATTTCATTTAGTATAAGTTGACCTTAGTAACTGATAGAAGTGAAGGGTAAGAGGCTGGTGTGGAGGAAATGTTGAATTTTACTCCAGATCTCTCCTTTAGTACAATTTGACTCTAGCTAACTTATTTTATCCTTGTATATCTCAGTGACTTCACCTATAAAATGAAGACAGTAATACAAATTCAACAAATAATACATTACTAACCTCCTTCCCTCTTCATGTAAAATTCAGGATGAAGATAAGAATTTTAATACATTTTAAAAATTCTATAGAGCTAGTTATTGTAGTATTATTGCAGTTGGCTAGTTATTATGGTACCATTAATATTATATTTGCTAATCATATTAATTACTCTTTCTTACTGACTCAGTAATATAATTATATGAAGGCACTCAAGCTCTATATAAATACAAGTCTTTATTACTCTTACATATACATGTGTGTATACTTATATATGTGAATATATGTGTATATGTATACATATGCATATATATATATATATTCTTAAATCAAATTTAACCTTGTGGAAGTGTACTTCAATGACCAAGTAACCAAAGAAGATTCCTTCAGGCTACTAAAAACTCTGAAATCTTTATAACCAAAATTTTTATGCTTTCACAGTCACTGTAGCATGGTGCAATGGAAAGAACTATGAATTTGGAATCAGAGAACCTGTGCTACTTGGTACACATGTGACTTTAAATAAATCACTCTCTTCTTGGGCCTCAGTTTCATCATCTCTAAAAAAAAGAGAGAGAGAGAGATTTGGACTGGATGCAACTCTCCAATGTCCCTATCAGCTATAAATCTTTTGAAGCTCACTATCTTCCATTATCAATGCCCAATCTGCCCCAAGAGTGTTTCTCTTTTTTTACCTGATTTTCCTTTCGCCTCCATCACAGATAAAACTGATGTTCTTAGCTTTACATCTTGGTTCTGAAAACATGCTAAGATGATAGGATCAGTAGTGATCAGTATAGAATAATTTCTTACTAGAACACTAATACCTTCCTTCTCTTAATTAGAACACCAGAAAAGAAACACAAAGATACAGATTATGAATGATTCTTAGTAAACCCAAATAATGTAATATCCTTCCTATGTTCATCTGAATCTTACTTTTGTTCTGTGAACAATGCAGTTCACCAAAAAGCACAAAAGCTGAACAACTTAAATAAACCTACTGGCCCCAGTACCAGCCTTTGTTCCTCTTTAAATATCCCAGGTATTGCCACTTCTGTGAGTTGTGTAATTGTGATGCAATGACACTCATCTGGGTGCCCTTGCTGCTATCAGTTTCTCCAGTGCTGAACCAGTTGGCTGCTTTGAGCATCACAAACACGGCCATGGTGGTACTATTACATATTTTTTGAACACCTCTTCCTTCACTCCTTATCCTCTTTGAGAGATAGGGGTAGGGAAGGAAGATAAGTGCTTTGGCTTCCTTATGACTACACGACAGAAATTTGCTTACCAGCAAGGATGCAGACATTCTTCCTGTATTCATTGGCATAGTGTGGGAAAGGGCATACTATGTGATTGCCTAGTTGCCAATGTCTGGATCACCACCTGTTGTTCCCAGGCATCAGATATTTCATGTAAATACAAAACTGCACTGTAAGTCTCAATGATCCTATGACCAGTTCTCTTTTCCCGTTTTTTCCTTCCTTACTTTCTCTTAAAGAGCTGGCTAGCAGCTACTCCAATTAAGCCCCTAACCTGTTTGAATTTTCAGGGTTTTGCCAAAAGAAATGGATTGCCAGTTCCTACACCTATTTTTTGGTTGCCTCCTCCCTTGGCACAAAGGCTTGAATTTAAATGTCTTGCATGTCAGAAGCTTTCCTCACCTTTGTAAACAAGGTTTACAGAATGAAAGTTACTATTCAGCCCTTGTCCCCAACTTACCTTGACTCAAGTATCTGGTCTTTAAAAGGAGTATTGGGAGGCATGACAGGTGTGAATCATGTTCACAGAGATGCACTAATCTGAGCTCCAGTCAAGGTAAGGATCTGGTTCCCTGAGTCATGTAACGTGAATGATTCCACTTCTGTGGTGGTCATATTGACCACACCCCAAATTACTTGGCCTGACTGACTCTGCCTGCCATGTCAGTGAAATGGTTTTCTGCCAGCTCAACCCTCTTGCAGACATTCTGCTCTAACCATTCATTTCCAGACAGACTTTCTTCAGAGTGGCATGCTTTTCATCACTGTTAAGCTTCAGGCAATATAATTTCTTAGGCCCCAGACTCAATCAGGAATTGTGCCCAACCACAACCATTTATAAGCAGTGGAGCAGTCAGTCAATTAACATTCATTAAGCCTATACTATCTGCCAGGCCCTCTGCTAAGTTTCTATCATTTCTTCTTTGGCAACTAGTTCCTCACTATCAGAATTGAGCCCATGATAACAATTACCCTTGTCATTTCCTCTACATTTTGAAGGATGAAATTACCATTAAATTGAGACAAGAATTTCTTAGCTTCTTTTAGCAGGGACACCCAACACTTGTACAGATTATTGAAATCCCTCAGTGTTAGTGCTGTGATCTGTTTCTGGAACTCATCATCCATTTCCTCCTTCTGACCAAATGGTCAATCATATGTTTCCATTGCAGTATCTCTTCTGATTCTTCATCTATTAATATTCGCTCACTCTCCAGCATTCCTGACTCTGTCCCTAGCTCCAATTCCAATTCACAGGTTCCCACAAAGAAATATGTCTTCATGATTTATAATGTTACTCCATTGACTTTTATTTAATCTGTTCATGTTGAATAAATTATACCGTTCAATTGCTCTTGTCTCATGCATGTCACCTAGTTCCCACACCTGCAACCCAGAGATGACATCATATTTACAGGCAACTATTAGGAAATCTAATTTATTTTTTTTATTATCAATACTCTGCACACACATATATATCTAAAGTCATAACTGTTAACTGTGCCTCTTGCTGGATATTGTTTCCCATTAATTACTCTGATACATTTTACTTATGTCCTACCTGCTCCACTAGGTCAGGGCTTAAACTTTTTGCACTCATGAACCCTTTTTGCATTTTGGCAGCATTCATTGGCTTTGCATGGTATGAGGGCATGCACAGTGCAAAATGTTCTTTCTTTGTGTTCAGAACCAAGGCTGCCACAAAGTTACCCAATGCAATGCCAGCAAGTGCTGCCAGAAGCACCTTGGATTCATTACGCATTTGATTTTTAATTAATTTTTGGACATTGTGCATTGAGAAACTTTTTACCGTTGCCAAATTTTTTGTGACCCCATATGGGGTCACAAAACACAGTTTT
>NW_020954598.1:3604081-3604151 GCF_900497805.2 Vombatus ursinus | reverse complement strand
AAAAGAAAAGAAAAGAAAAGAAAAGAAAAGAAAAGAAAGGAGAAGCACTGCTCTAGGGGCAGCTAGATGT
>NW_020954598.1:3603862-3603926 GCF_900497805.2 Vombatus ursinus | reverse complement strand
CTTACTAGCTGTGTGACCCTGGGCAAGTCACTTAACCCTGATCGCCTCACCAAAAAAAAAGAGC
>NW_020954598.1:3591849-3603826 GCF_900497805.2 Vombatus ursinus | reverse complement strand
AGAAGAAGAAGAAGAAGAAGAAGAAGAAGAAGAAGAAGAAGAAGAAGAAGAAGTGCTGCTTTAGATGATGTCTGCCTTAACAATTACATATGGGAAACTTTCTACCTCTCTGTCTATTTTCAATTTAAAGCTTCCTTAATCAGTTCTTCAAGTCTCTAGGCAAATATTTTGTTTCCTGGCCTTCATGAGATGGACTCCAACCATAGTAAAAAATCTGTTAAGCCTTGATTCAAATTCCAAATCTTGCCTTCCTAATCCATCTTTTTAACCAAAGCTTCTACCATTGATTAGCAACCATGTTAAAAAAAATAGTAAAAACACAACTTGTATACTTAAAGTCTTCAATTTCCTGTCTAGAATTTAGACATAGAAGCACCAATAGGTCCTTGTCTTCACTATGTAAAAGACTGGGAAGATGCTTCTTCCTTGGAACATATAGTTCCACCCTCAAATTCTATAATTTCCTGATTAATTCCATAATTCTCCTAATTAAATGGTCCTTATCTTCCTTCCCTGTCACCTCCTTCCATACTGCAATTTCCTGACAGGATCTAATTCTCCCTATGCTAGTTCCTTTTTTTTTTTAAACTTAAATTTTTTTTTAAATTTAATTTTTTCCTGAAGCATTTACTACCTTCTTTAAAAGAATACAGTTATCCCTTCCACATCATGGGAGTTACATGAGTGAGGGTTAGGGGCATGGCAGCCCCTCAATCTGGAAAATCCACATAAATTTTTTGCCCCTCCCTTTGTACCAGAGAAGTCTGAATTATTATGACATTAAAAGATAAAATACATTGATATTATACAATACTATACATAAATTTTATGCATTTCTGAGTTTCTAAATTTTTTCTGTGTCATCTGCTGGCCTTCACATGTCATCTGTGGCTTCTGCAAAACTCCCAAAAAATTCCCATTTAATTTCTCACGCTGACCCATGATATATCAAAACCATGATCAGAAAAATTGTAATGTAGAAGGGATAATTGTGTCATTCTCCTTGACATGTCAGGGAAAAACATAAATGTATCCCTGCAATCCTTCCACCTTATCCTCTAGCAAGGAGACCAATCTTTTGTTTTTTGTATTTCCAGTGCCTAGCATAGCATCTGGCACACCGGTGGTACCTCACAAGTGATTAATGAATTGGATCTGGGACAAATATAAACTATAGCGCAATCTCTGTAGATCACTGGAACATTCTTCTGGTAGGTGTGCCACTAAGACAAGTCATAGCAACAAGCATTTATTAAGCACTTAATGTATACCAGTTACTGTCCTAAATGCTGCAAATATAAATATAAGAAAAAAAAGATAGGCTACGCCTTCAAGAAGATTGAAATTTAATAAGGGAAGGCAACACATAAAAGGAAGTCAAAAGGGGAGAAAGGGAAAGGTTCCCCAGGAGAACAGTGGAGAAAGAAGACTGGATAGTTAGAAATGGAGCCCACAGAGGAACAAAGGAGTAAAGATGACTGGTCTGGGCACTTCCCTTAAAATGGAGGTTCTAGGATGAACTGACCAATCAAAGCAGTGAAATTCTAAGGTAGAAGGTTTCCATAGCATAGTGGAGAAAGAAGTACATAGAGTCAGAAATGGAACCTGGACTCCAAACATCCTTCTGTAGAAACAGGGCCTAGGACCTGCACTTCTGCAATAACTAATAATAATAATAATAATGATAATGATAATAAGCAATGATGAACAGGAATTGGATTTCACAGCTTCACCATCACTCATTCTCCATACTTGTACATGAGAGAATCAGAACAACTAAATCATACATGAACACTAAGATAGTACCCTGTCACCCAATTCCATATCCACATTACCATGACGACAAAACACTCAAGATGAAAACTAGTGGCACTACTACCCTTACATTTCCCAACTTCTCCTCTCCCCAAGCACTCTTTTTTTTAATCAGTTTTTTGAAGGGCAGAGCCAAGATGGTGGAGATAAGACAGGGACTCATATGGGCCGTCGCAAATTCCCCTCCAAACAACTTTAAAATAATGCCTCAGAACAAATTCTGGAGTGGCCAAACTCACAAAAGAATGGGTGAAAAGATTTTGCAGCCCAAGATGATTTAATAGGTCAGCAGGAAAGATCTGTCACACCAGGGTGAGATGGAACAAAGTCCAGTACAGGCAATGCCCCAGCAAAACAGCAGCAGCCTTGAGGGCAACTGAATTACTAACAGCCACTTCCAGAGAATTCACCACACAGATGATAAGGGGGTCAAACAACTGGTCAAAAGAAGATTATAGGGGTCCTTTTGTTGGCCCTGGGTGCAGGACTCAGCTGCATTTCCCATACACAAATCTGGGTAACAATCCTGGGTTGAAGTCCCAGGGCAAGAAGGAGTATTAGCACACCAGAGCTTGTGGCTTCAAGGACACAGGGACCTTGGTCACCTTTCCAGGGTGAAAAATAGTGCTTGTGGTCACTCACAGACCAGAGCACATGCCAGGAGAGTAGTAAATACACCTCTTCTTAGATTATGTAACCTTGTAAAAACTAAAAATTTACTGACCCACAGAACTAGCTCTGAAAACAGCAGCACAAAAAATCCTGAAGCTTGAGACAGTGCCCCCTCTTCCCCAGGAGCAGAACCCAACTTTAACATAAAGTTAAAAGTCAAGAAATAGGCTAGAAAAATGAACAACCAACAAAAAAAGAACCTGACCATAGAAAGTTACTATGGTAACAAGGAAGATCAAAACACAGACTCAGAAAAAGACAACAAAGTCAAAACTGCTCCATCCAAAGCTTCAAAGAACAATTGAATTGGTCTTGAACCCAAAAGGAATTCCTGGAAGAGCTCAAAAAGAATTTTAAAAATCAGATAAGAGAGGTAGAGGGAAAACTGGGAAAAGAAATGAGAGTGATGCAAGAAAATCATGAAAAAAGAATCAACAGCTTGGTAAAGGAGACCCAAAAAAATGCTGAAGAAAATAACACTTAAAAAAACAGACTAGGTCAAATGGTAAAAGAGGCACAAAAATCTACTAAAGAAAAGAATGCCTTAAAAACAGAATTGGCCAAATGAAAGAAGGAGGTACAAAAGATCATTGAAGAAAATAATTCCTTAAAAATTAGAATTGGGCAAGTAGAGCCTAATGACTCCATGAAATATCAAGAAACAATAAAACAAAATGAAAAAAATGAAAAATATACAAAAATGTTAAAGATCTCATTGGAAAAATAACTGACCTGGAAAACAGATTAAGGAGAGATAATTTAAAAATTATTGGACTACCTGAAAGCCATGATCAAAAAAAGAGCCTAAATATCACATTTCAAGGAATTTTCAAGGAAAACTGCCCCAATATCTTAGATCTAGAAGGTAAAATAGAAATTAGAAGAATCCACCAATCACTTCCTAAGAGAGATCCCAAAATGAAAACTCCCGGAAATATTATAGCCAAAGCCCAGGTCAAGAAAAAAATATTACAAGCCTCCAGAAAGAAACAATTCAAATATCATGGAGCCACAGGATAACCCGAGATTTAGCAGCTTCTACATTAAAGGATTTGAGGGCTTGGAATATGATATTCCAAAAGGCAAAGGTGCTGGGATTACAACCAAGAATCACCTACTCAGCAAAACTGAGTATTCTTCATGGTGGGAAATGGATATTTGAAATAAAGGACTTTCAAGCATTCCTGATGAAAAACCAGAGCTGAATAGAAATTTTGACTTTCAAATACAAGACTCAAGAGAAGCATAAAAAGATAAACAGGAAAGAGAAATCATAAAGGATTCCATAAAGTTAAATTGTTTACATTCCTGTATGGGAAGATGGCACTTGTAACTCCTAAGAACTTTATCACTATTAGCGCACTCAGAAGTGTATACATAGACAGAGGGCATGGGTGTGATTTGACTATGATAGGATAATATCTTAAAAAATAAAATAAAGGGGTGAGAAAGAGGAATACACTGGGAAATGGGGGAAGGGAGAGGTAGAATGGGGTAAAATCATCTCACATAAAAGAGGTATGAAAGAGTTTTCACAGTAGAGGGGAAGAGGGGGACTGCTTGAACCTTACTCTCATTGGAATTGGCTCAAAGAGGGAATAACATGCACACTCAGTTGGGTATAGAAATCTATCTTACTTTATGGGAAAGTAGGAAGGGCAGGGAATAAGAGGAGGGGAGCTGCTAGAAGGGATGGCAGATTAGGGCAGGTGGTTGTCAGAAGCAAAACACTTTTGTGGATGAATAGGGTGAAAGGAGAGAGAGAATAAGATAAACAGGGTAGGGAATAGGATGGAGGGACCTACACAGTAATCATAATTGTGAAAAAAAAAGTTTTACAGTAAGTTTCTCTGATAAATGCTTCATTTCTCAAATATATAAAGAACTGACTCAAATTTATAGAATACAAGTCATTCCACAATTGATAAATGGCCAAAGTAAATGAATAGTTTTCAAACAAAGAATTCAAAGCTACTTATAGTTGTATGAAAAAAATGCTCCAAATTGTTATTGATTAGAGAAATATGAATTAAAATAATTCAGAGGTACCACATCATACCTATCATATTGGCTAATATGACATAAAAGGAAAGTGACAAATGTTGGAGGGGATGTGGGAAAATTGAGACCCTAATGCATTGCTGGTGGAGTTATGAACTGATTCAACCATTCTGGAGAGCAATTTGGAACTATGCTCAAAGGATTATAAAAACCATGCATACCCTTGACCCAGCAATATCACAACAAGGTCTGTATCCCAAAGAGATTAAGAAAAAAAAGGGAAAGGACCTATATGTACAAAGATATTTATAGCAGCTCTTTTTATAGTGGCAAAAAGTTGGAAATTAAAGGGATTCCCATCAACTGGGGAATGACTGAACAACTTGTGGTATATAATTGTGATGAAATACTGTTGTGTTTATCATAAGAAAGGATGAACAGGATGGTTTCAGAAAAATCTGGGAATTCTTATATGAACTGATACAAAGGAAAGTGAGCAGAACCAGGAGATCATTGTACACAGTAACAGCAATATTGTAAGATGATCAACTGTGAATGACTTAGCTATTCTCAGCAATACAATGAACCAAGACAATCCCAAAAGACTTATGATGAAAAATGCTATCCACCTCCAGAGAAAGAATTGCTGGAGTCTGAATGCATATTGAAACATACTTTTTCACACTCTTTATTTTTCTTGGAGTTTTTTTGTCTGTCTTTTCTTCCATAACATAACATAACTAATACAGAAATATGTTTTGCGTGACTGCATATTTATAACCTATATCAAATTGCTTGCCTTCTCAATGAGGGTGAGGGAAGGAAGGGCAAAAGAGAATTTGGAACTCAAAATTTTAAAAAAATGTTAAAATTTTGTTCATATGTAATTGGGAAAAATAAAATATGAAATAAGTTTAATTTAAATTTTTTTAAAAATCTGTTTTTAATGATATCTTCTGTTTTTTACATCATCATAATTATGACCAGTATTCTTCCCCCTCCTTTCTCAGAGAGCCATCCCATCTAACAAAAAATATTTTTTAAAGAAGAAAATAAAATCAGCACAACTAATTGATACTTTAAAAAAAAAAGTCCAAAAACATTTGCAATGTGTAATACCTGTGTGAACCTGTCACCTCCACAAAGAGATAAGTTGGGGACTGTCCTCTTATATTCCTTCATCTGAGTCATACCAAGCACTCTTTTAACACCACATCATCTATTCACATCAGGGAATATGCTCAATGCTATATCTACTAAATATCAAATAATTTATTATAGGCAGTTAGGTGACAAAGTTGATACTGAGGGACCTGGAGTCAGGAAAACCTTGGTTCATATCTGGCCTCAGACACAGATTAGTTGTGTGTCTCTAAGCAAGTCACTTAACCTCTGATTACCCTCTTTTCCTCAACTGTAAAATGGGGATAATAATAGCACCTACCTCCCAAGTTTTTGTGAAAATCAGATGAGATGTTTACAAAGTGCTTTGCAAACCTTGGGAGGTAGGTTCTATCATTAACCCCATTTTACAGTTGAGGAAATAGGCCATTTGGGAAAAGGCCTCTTTATTTCTGATGGAAAACAGCAACTATTGTAGGTGAGCAGACAGGTCACAATGTAAGGGAGCTGTGTCCTACTGACCTGCTACCTGGCCCCAGGATGCAGTGTGGTACAGGGGAAAGAGCATAGTCTCTAAGGTCAGAGAACCTAGATTCAAATCATGCTTCTGGGTGAATGACCTTGGGCAAGTCACTTAACTTAAAGCTGGAAAGGCATTTAGATGCTTTCTAGAGCAACTGCCTCACTTCACATCTAGGTGGTATAGCAGATAGAGCATCGAGTTCAGAGTTTTAATTCTCGCTTGGACACTTACTAGCTGTGTCACCCTGAAGAAATCACTTAACTCCTAGCCTCAGTTTCCTCATCTGGAAAATGGGGATAATATCACCTACCTCATAGGATTGTGTTTGGGATCAAATGACATAATGTATATACAATGACTTTAATGACTTAAAATGGTACATGAGTGCTAACTGTTACTATTATTATTAATTATTATTACAGATGAGGAAATGGAGCAAAAGAGGGGTAAAGTGACTTTCCAAGATCACCCAGATATAACACTGCAGAACCAAAATTCTAACCCAGGTCCCCAGACTCCAAACCTCCTCTATCTGCTTTAAGCTTTATAAGCTCCTCCCTGGCACAGAGGCTAGGGTACCAGATCTCGAGTCAAGATCTCAATTCAGATTCAGCCTCAGACACTTACTAACTGTATGAGTCTGGGCAAATCTCTTAACCTCAGCTCCCTCATGGATGATAATAGTGCCTGTTTCCAAGGGCTGTGGTCAGGATTTAATTAGATGATATTTGTAAAGCACTTTGCAAAGTTAAAGTGCTATATAGATACTAGCTATTATTATTATTATTTATAAATTTTCTCTTTTGATCCTTATAAGCATGCGATAGATACCATGGTATTATTATTTACATTTTATAGATGAGAATAGTGGGGCCCAGAAAAGTTAAGATAATTGCCCTGGGGTGGGGCAGCTAGGTGGCACAGTGGATAGAGCACAGTGGATCCTGACTTCTGGAGTCAGGAGGACCTGAGTTCAAATGCAGCCTTAAACATTTGACACTTATTAGCTATGTGACCTCGGGCAAGTCACTTAACCCCATTGGCTAGCCCCCCCCCAAAAAAAGATAATTACCCTGGGGTCTCAGTTTCCTCATCTGTAAAACGAAGAGTTCAGACCATCGATGGCGTGTCTTCCAGCTTTAGATGGAATTGGCCATCCAACAAGGAAGACGACTGTTCATTTCAACTTGGTCCCCCATTGAAGGTTTGTAGGTTCTGTTTTCATCTAAATAATTAACTCATTGGACTCAACTAGGGAATCTGAGTGAGCAGAGGGAAGGCCCTAGATCTCAGCAGCCCAGCCTGGGGTCATGGCCAGCCACACAGCACATTTGTGCCATCTCTTTCTCAGCCCCGATCTCCCCCCAGCCCTTTCTTTCTGCACCTCCTTTATTTTGCTTCCTCTGGACTTGCCATTCCCCTCCCCTGGCCCCAGGGGGAAGCCTCAGCCTGTCCTTTGAATGATGTTTGCCGTTCTCTATCAGGGCTCAGAGCCAGGGAGCCCGAGGTCCTGTGCCAGCGCCTGGGCTGGACAGACAACCTTGCCTTGTTATTCTTTCCTGGCCTGACACCAGGCTGACAAGACTGTGGCCCGGAGGGGGCCTGGGGTGGGCCCACCTCTCAGTTGCAGCAAACAGCCCGCCCCCCTGGCAGGGAAAAAGGAACACAGCCCGGGCTCTGGGCCAGGGGGAGGCACAGGCCAGCTCTCAATCCTGCTACAAACAGCCGCTGTATTCCTCCGGAGAGCAGTTGTGATGGGCAGGGCCCCAGGAAGCAGCCCCGGGCCCTACCTCCTGAGCTCGTCTCTGACTCCCTGAGGCTCTGGCCTGAAGGGTCAAGGCCCAGAACGTCCAGATCCCTGCATGAGATCAGGGGCAGATTCTTCTGACTCTGACCAGGAGTGTGTTGGCCAGAGCTAGAAATAGCTAATTGCCAGGCTGGCCAGAAAGGATCAGGTTGCTGGAAGGCTTCTTGCTGAAGAAAGGTATTCGTTTGCTTCACAGAGAATTTGATTCCCCCTTGGGCCAACGCTCAGGGGCTATGGTCATTTCTGAGCCCCAGCTTCCATTGAAGAGCTGAGATCTAGTTTTCTTCCTTCCTCTCCCTCTGTCCCTCCCCTCCAGTTAACTGTCCTCCCCTTCCTCCCAGCCCGTCCCCAACCTACTTGAATGGGCGGAGCCCCCATCAGGACAGGGGGAGCCACTCTCCCCCCTGTCTCTGTTGCTAAAGAAAGATTGTCCCTGCTCCCGGCTCTGGTCCCCAGCTGGCTTGTTGCTAAGCAAAAACACACGTTAGCTTTGCAATTTTCACATGGCAGAGTCAGGCTTTGTAGGGCTCTGAGATGGACAAGAAAACATCCATAATACAAAAGCAGCATTTACACGGTTGGATTCTGTTAGTTCTCTTCTCCATTTAAAAGCTGGCCTTTTGGCATGCACTGAAATCCCCATTTTCTCCTTATGCCAAAAGAACTGACCCAGACTACTGTGGGGCTTAAAGGTATGGAGGCGTTGCTCTGGCAAAGAGGCCCTGTTGGAAGTCATATCTTTTTCAGCAGCAGCCCTTGTTACCAGCTATTCAAATAGTACTATACTTTTAAAATTCAGCTATCCTTTGGGAGCTTCCTCTTGGCTCACATAATTTTTTGGTCCAAATTCTCCAGTAAAAGAATTATCACTTTTAAATACAGATAGAGTAGTATAATGGGAAAACCTTGGACTGGGGCTAGAGATGATGGGGACTTGCTGTCTCCAGCAAGTCACTTAATCTATGTCTGCCTTAGTTTGATCATCTGTCAAATGATAGGGTTGAATTAGATGACCGACAAAGTCTCTGACAACTCTAAACAGATAATCCTATGAACATTCTGGGATCCATTTCTGTTATGTTCCTGAGGACGGGAACTATTTCTGGTTTTGTCTTTGTATCTCCCATACCTACAGCAGAAAAAGTTTGTGCTTAACAAATGCTTATGGGGTTGGATTTAATCTAATTTAATGGATTATTTCAATAGTGACATCAAGATATAATCAGTTTCAGCCAAATTTTCCTATACTTATTTTGAATCAATAATTGGGGAGAAGATTTTCATATCATTCCCTCCCTGCAATCATTTGGATAAAGGAGATCAGGATGCAAAGACCCTAGATATTCTTGGCTGAATTTTAAGAAATATAAAGTCTGGTGAAATTTGGCATGTTATATAGTATTTTTGAAAAGCAATCTTGGCAGCAGTTGCCATATTGAATTAGCATTCAGAAAATATTTTATAGGATCGTAGAATGTTAGAAAGAGATCTAGTCCAGGCCCCTTTATAATTACGTAGAGGAAAGTAAGGCCCAGAGAGTGGGACAATTTGCCCAAAGTCACAATAGCTAGAATAATAGAATTTTGTTGTTTTATTTTTGGTGAGGCAATCAGGGTTAAATGACTTGCCCAGGGTCACACAGTTAGTAAGTATCAAGTGTCTGAGGTCACATTTGAACTCAGGTCCTCCTGACTCCAAGGTTGGAGCTCTATGCACTGCACCACCTAGCTGCCGCTAGAATAATAGAATTTTGGAGCTAGAATAAACCTTGTAAACAACTGACTGTTTTACAGATAAGGAAACTGAGGTCAGTCATACAGGTAACTCATTGCCAAGCTGCAAACTTAGGACTCTTGTTCAATACTCTGTCCATTACATTACGCTGCTCTTTGCTAGGAAGTGAGCGGGATCATAGAATCGTGCATTTTACAGATGAGGTATCAGAAGCTCAGAAAGGCTATATGATTTTCCAGGTTCACATAGCTAGGGGTGAAAATTAAATAACAGTACGTCTATATATGGTAAGCATGAAATGTACAAACAGTAACCTGTTTGATTTTGGCTGAGTTGCTTGACCTCTCAGGGGCCAACTTTCTCATTTGGAAAAGGAAGAAGTTGTAGTTGATGACCTCTAAGGTCCCTTCTAGCATAAAATCCTGTGATCTTACAAGACATCAGTTCCCACAATTAACCACTTGCTGTCCTAATCCCCTCAATTCCCTCAGTGGCAAGTATAACTTGGAAAGGTAGGTTGAAATCAGTTGGGGGAGGCTTTCTCAGGCAAAGGTTGGAGTGGAAATTTAGTCCCTGGCAGGAGAGGGAGAGGCCATAAACTTCCTTGACTTTTACCAAGCTATCATGAGCTCTCTCTCCTCTCATTGCTTGATAATAACATCTGACCCAAATTCAGGGGTCTGAGGTTTACAACACACACTTCATATACAATATCTCATTTGATCTTCAGGGCAACCCTCTGAGGTAGGTACAGCAGGTATTATTAGCTGAATTTTATAGGGGAAGATCAGGATCAGAAAGGCTGAGTAACTTGTCAATGATTAAACAAGTATCTGAGACAGGATTTGTTTTTTCAAATTTTTTATTTGTTTTTATTCTAAACTTCACACTAAATAAAACGAGCATTTCCTTATTCATAGTAGAATATGGAAAAAAAGAGCTTTTACATGAAACTGTGAATCTCTGTCACGTACAGCTTGCTTTTCTTTTTAAGCATATAATAAACTCAAAGTATAACTTTCAAAGCTGCCAGAAGGAGGATTTGAACTGAGGTCTCTCCAGACTCAAGCTCAAGCTTTCTTTTCATACTGCCTGTAGGGCATTTAGAGTTTGTATCATTTCCGTGACCCTTGCAATACACCTGACATGTTGTAAGTTATTTTTTTACGTGGGAAAGAGAAGGGCAGATAAATAGCTCCTTCCCTCCTAGGCTGGATAGTTCCTGATTTAAAGGTTAAGGCCAAGCTTCCTCGTCTTATGTTCCTTCTCTCTTCCAGAGCAGAACATGAGCCCAATGAAGTTAAAAGAGCAGTATTGCATGATACTAAGAGCAACATTATGAGATGGGCCCATCTTAAATTGTCTGTTTTATTATCTGGAAGAGACATCAAAATCATCAAAGGGGAGACTGATGGAGTGACATTAATTTTCCCTTGCCCAGACATTTTTCTGGAAGAAGACTAATATTGCATCATTTTGATCTGCATGAATTGAACGTGTTATGAGAAACAAAGGAATTACTGCACATGATGGAAAGTTGATCTACACAATCTCTAAGGTCCATTCCAACTTTGAGATTCTATAATAAGCAATAAGCTTTCCAAAAGATGATGGCATGTTGAGCAGAGGAAACAGCAGCCAGTGTATCTTTATTAAGTTTTATTTGTTTTCCTATTGTAACTCTGGGCACATTGAAGCCTGCAATGAAATCAATGGATCTAAGGAAGATTTAAAGTGAAAGACTTATTTCATAGTTATCTTCCCATGCTTAACTCAGGGGAAAAAAAAGACAGTTGACAGATTTCCCCCATCCAGCAAGACTTAGAAGTCGAGGGCTGGAAGAAACTCTTGGGGGTACTAGTAATGGGGTTCTTAACCTTGGACCTCTTGGGTAGTCTGGTGAAGTCTATGGACCTCTTTTCATAATAATATTTTTAAATGCATAAAATAAACTAGATAGGATTACAAAGGAAACCAATGATATTGAAATGCAGTTATCCAATTATTTTTTAAAGTTTTAATAAATAAGAGGCAGCTAGGTAGTACAGTGGATAGAGTGCCAGACTTGGAGTCAGAAAAACTTGAGTTCAAATCCAGTCTCAGAAATTTAGTAGCTATATGGACCTGGGCAAATCACTTAACCTCAGTTTCCCCATCTGTTAAAAAAAAAAGGAATAATAGTAGTACCTACCTCCCAGGATTGTTGTGAGGATCAAATGAGATAATATTTGTAAAGTGCTTTGTAAATCTTAAAGCACTCTTTAAATGCTAGGTATTATTATTCAGTTCATAGACCCCTGATA
>NW_020954598.1:3586225-3591780 GCF_900497805.2 Vombatus ursinus | reverse complement strand
AGAGAGAGAGAGAGAGAGAGAGAGAGAGAGAGAGAGAAGACATTTACAAAATATTTATTATGTGCCAGGCACTATGCTAAGCGTTGGGTATACAAATAAAAATAAGCAAATTTCTGCCTTTAAGGAATTTCCATTCTAATGAAAGAAGACAACATAAAAGGTTTATCTGGGAATCTGGGAGGGGACACTTGCTGTGCATTCCTAGAGTTGTCCTAGAAGAACAGTGGAACCAAGCAACATACATACAATAAGGCTTAGCTAGCCTGTGGAAGCCCAGAGTGGCTCCAGAGGCAAAGTCCATTCCCAGGCTGGGAGGAAGTAGAGATAATGGCTCCAAGTGGAGTAGAGGTGGACAGCAGGGCTGGAGGGGGACAGCATCTCTAACAAGCTGTTACCTAGCCTCTGTTTGACTGCTTTCAGTGACAGCAGATTCACTACTTCAGGAGACAGCCTATTCCATTGCTTGGCAGCTCCAATTGTTCAATTTAAATTGAACCAAAATCTATCTCTGTAGCTTCTACCCATTAGTTCTGGTTCTATTTTCTGAAGCCACAAAGACTACATTTTTCTCCCTTCTTCCATCCTGTACTCATGGAAACTTGGCTTGTTTCATATGATACTTGGTAGCCCTTTTCAATGCTAGTTATTCCTTCACACAAGCTTTACCCTCGGGGCAGCTCGGTAGCAGTGGAAGTCAGGAGGACCTGAGTTCAAATCCGGTTTTAGACACACAACACATACTAGCTACGTGACCCTGGGCAAGTCACTTAACCCCAATTGCCTAGCAAAAAGCAAAAAACAAAAACAAAAAAAAACAAACAAACAAGCTTTACCCTCACCAATACTCCACACACACACACACACACACACACACACACACACACACACACATCCCAGGTAAAAACGAAATGTCAGCCTACTTCTTGTTCCTCAATGCCATTTGTAGACCTACCCTCTGCCTCCATAACTCAGCAACATCTCCTCCTTCAAGGCTGACTTTACATGTCTGTATCACCCCCATGCAGATCCTGGCTGTGCTATATCTCAGGCTTCAGGACATTCCTCTCCTTTCCCAAGGAATTCAGTATCTGGATTACAGTCTTCCTCTTCACCCTTGTGCTCATCCTTGAGGACTCAATGTACTTGTGGCTATCTCCTCAAACACTCTTCCCTTTATTTAATTAACCTCCTTAATTCCCATGACCTTCCTACATACTTTACCTAGAAACCTACAGGGGTGGGCACACTTTAGACCTCACCATTGATTAAAAATTACCTCACCTCTATGACCTTGGACTCTGAAATTCTCAGCAATGATAATAATCCCTTGTTAATCCATTTCTCCTTCTGTACTATTCCTCCTAAATCTATTCCTCTTCACCGTGACTTTGAGGGTCTCTATTACTCCCTGTCCATTTATCTCATTCTGCCCTCACTTTCCTCTCTACATTTAAGTTTATATTTAAGCTTAACTATGTATTGTCTTCCACCCTTGAGTCCTTCACCCCACTGTACTTCCAGCATTTATGCCTTCCCAGTCTTCAACGTTGAGTTGCACATAGTATCAGCTTTTTCTTCTTCTATATATGAGTTTCTGCTGGAGAAACCCATGCTACCATACGAAGTGGGTCCTCTACAAATTCATGTTATGTAATACCAACTGGGCCCTCATTGTTGCATGGCCAACCATTTTTCTTCCTTGATTGACTCATACTACTGAAGCAGGAATTCCAAACTTTCCTCAACCACTCTTAACCCCAACACCACCCTCACTTCCCTGTCTCTCAGCAGATGACCTCACCTCCTACTTTAATGAAAAATTAATCTCATCCATAGTGAGCTCTCTCTTCCCCTATACCCATACCTCAAAACGTTTTTACATCTGCATCTATCTGCTCCAATACTGGGAAAAAGGTAGCCCTCTCTTCTCATTAATGAGCCCATTCCCTTCATTGAGATCCTTGCTCCTCTCCCTTCACCTCTCTTCAGAAGGCTTGTCCCTTCGATCATTTCCTTTCTCACATCTTTAGTGCTTTTTATCTACTGGCTCCTTCCCTGCTGCCTACAAACATGATCATATCCTTTAGTCTTAAAGAATCTTCCTTTTAACTCTGTCATTCCCTCAAGTTATCATCCCGTCTCCCCTCCTGTTCTCAGCCCAACTCTTAGAAAACATCACCTATACTCATTGCTTCCACTCACTTACTTCTCAACTCCTTGTAATGTGACTAATAATGACCACCAAATTGTAACTACTCTCTTGAAGGTTACCACTAATCTCCTAACTGCTAAATCCACAGTCTTTTCTCAGAACTCATTTCTTAACTTCTCTGTAGCTTCCTTGTGGATGAAGACTAATAGCCAGGGAGGATGAGATGGTAGTAACAGATGACCGAGAAAAAGCCAAACCATTTATATCTTGCTTTGCTTCTCTTTTTGCTGCCTGGGAAGCCAATTTTTGAACTGGAAAGGACAGCACCAAAATGCCTAAATGGGAGTTAATATCTAAGATATTCATGGAAGTAGTAAAAGAGCTAGTAGGTGCCCCTCAAGAAGCTCAAGTCAACAGACCCAGAAGAATGACATCTTAGGATGCTGAAGGAATGAATGGATATAATTGCTAAGCCAAATTATAAAATGTGTATCTTTGGGTAAGTCACTAAACCTCTCCAGGCTTCAGTTCCCTCAGTTGTAAAAATGAAAGGGCTGGATTTAATGGCCTCAAAGGTCTTCAACTATAAATTTTAAATGCCCTGGTAGAAAAGAAGAGAGGTGTTTCAGACCTGAAGAAAGGCAAATGTTGTCCCAAATTTTCAAAAAAGAGACTAGAGTCCTCAAATTATAAGCCAATCAGCTAGACTTTGACTCCTGGCAAAATTCTAGAATGTATTATTTAAGGACCAGGTTAGTCAATACCTGTGAGGAGGGTAAGGCAGGTATTATTTTGCAGATAAGGAAACTGAGGTTAAGAATATGGATTTAAGGGGCAGGTAGGTAAGGCAGTGGATAGAGCACCAGCCCTGGAGTCAGAAGGACCTGAGTTCAAATCTGGCCGCAGACACATGATACTCACTAGCTGTATGACCCTGGGCAAGTCACTTAATCCCGATTGCCTCACCAAAAAAAAAAAAAAAAAAAAAGAATATAGATTCAATTCAACAATCATTAATTAAGTGCTTACTATGTGTGAAGTACTGTGCTAGAAGCAAAGATGAAAACCAGGCCCCCAGGCTACTGGGGGATATAACATGTAAACAGATAAGTCAATATAAGATCATTTTAGGAGGGAAGTAGCATTCAGAATTAGGGAGATTGGGAAGGGCTTGCCATAGGAAGTGTTTCATGAAATGATCCATGAAGATATCTCAGAATCCGGAGGCAGCTAGGTGGCGCAGTGGATAGAGCACCAGCCCTGGATTCAGGATGACCTGAATTCAAATCCAGCCCCAGACACATAAGACTTACTAGCTGTGTGACCCCAGGTAAGTCACTTAACCCCCATTGCCCAACCAAAAAACAAAACAAAAACAAATAAAGAGTAGAAAATTATTAAAAAAAAAAAAAGATAGCTCAGAATTCCAAGGGATAAGGATAATGAGGGAGGTGACCCACCTATCAAGGAAAGCCAGCCTATTAGAGGAGACATCAACATTAATACTGAGATCCCTACTTGACAGAAGGGTGATATACTAGAGGTGCAAAATAAAACATACATTTTTAGACACAATGTATGGATTGGTTTGATAAATTACTTTATTGCAAGGAAGATCTTTTTTTTTTTCCAGTGCAGGAGAATTGGGGAGGAATGGGCATAGAGTAGGGCTAATGATACTTCAAAAAAAAGAAGACAAGAAAGAAAAGTGCATCAATGTATCATTTAAAAAATGAACAGAAAGAAGCTGAAAGGGAACAAAGACAAGAAAAGCAATGCTGGAGCTGCTATGTTAAATCTGAAATATTCTCCCACCCCAAGAAAATCCTAATAATCTACACACACAAAAAAAAAAGACAAGAAATTCCTAGGCATAAATAAAAGGATTGGGGTGAAGAGGAAGACTGTGAACTCCATACTGCATTTCTGGAGAAAGTATGGGCCTAATTTTAATCGTCTGTAAAAGAGAGATTTGGGCTACATGACCTCTGAGGTGCCTTCTGGCTCTACGTTTATAATCCTTAGATCAGAAATGAGCTCGTAAAAAAGGCCAACATATCCAACCATGGAGCAATGGTGTGCTTGATTTGATCATAGTTCAGGGTTCCAGAACTGGCTGGGGGAGGGGGAATGTGGGGAGAGCAATGGTACCCACACAAAGACAAGGTTGCTGTCAAGACTTTGGAGGAGATGGACAGAAAATTAGGAGATAAATGAAGCCTACCTGGGGCTTTCCCTAAAATAGTGGTCTAGAGAGGCCATTACCAATCAGGAGAATGGGCAGAAATTTCTCCAGGATGGGAAGGTAGCTATGGAGACTACAGAAGAGGTAGCTGTAGAAGATGGAATGAAATGAAGCATGGCTGGATGTCCCATATATAGCAACAGTATAGCATCAATAGTCCCTTTTCCAATGTTTGATTGGGAATTTAAATAATATGCTGTTTGGATTCCTATCTTAACACTCTCTGTTGGAGAATAGGTCCAGCTGATATTTGGCTTATAAATCTATATCTGCTCAGCAAAATTTGTCCTGGGTGCGAGAATTTCCAGCTACATCTCTGTGTCCAGAGAAGACTTCCTGGAGGAGGTAAGATTTGACTTGAGCTTGATATAAAATGTTTGTAACAGGTTTTGTTTTTCTTGCTTTCTTAATTGGGGGGGGAGGAAGATGATGTGGACTTAATATAATAAATAAAATAATATTTGAAAATAAATAACATCGAATAAAATAATGTTGAATTTTTTTTTTAAATAAAGGATATATAAGAATTCAGTAGGTAAAGTGGGGGAAAAGAGAACATTCCATATGTGGAGAAAAGTAGAAATACATGTATAGCATGTTCAGGAGACAGCAGTTTAGTCAGGTTGGAATATAGAGTGCATGGACAGGAATAATATGAGAAAGCTTGAAAGGCAGGGTAGTGCCAAAGTATTGAGGGCTTTGAATGCCAGGCAGAAGCAGTCCTAAAACAAGTATGGACCAACAGAGCCAATGATGGCTAGCATCATTAGGTCTCTCTGGTACTTGGAGAAACAGCCATAAGTCTGTCCTCTTGGGTCTTCCTCCAGCCATCCTCCCACCCTGATCCCCCACCTCTGGCACAGCCCCGGGTAAGGGAAGTCATGCTGATCTAATCATTCATTATTCATGTTCCTAATGGAAGAGCCTGTGGAAATCTTGCACTTAAAGCAGCTGTTCTTCCTCCTAGACATGCTGCACTCAGAGGCGGAAACAGCACTGGCTGAGCAGGGAATCGTCTTAGTCACCAGATGGAAGCATCACACGTTTGTGGGGGCTGGGGAATACAGCAGAGCAATAAGGAAAAGGAGGAATGTGTGAGGTGAGAGACTGAAAAAAATCCTAAACACAAGCTGCTGTTTGTGTGGCTGGGTTAAAAAC
>NW_020954598.1:3568263-3586174 GCF_900497805.2 Vombatus ursinus | reverse complement strand
GTGTGACCCTGGGCAAGTCACTTAACCCCATTGCCTAGACAAAAAAAAAAACAACAAACCAAAAACAATAAATGGTTAATAATGGTGGCAACAGCAACAATAATAATACCATTTCTAGAGTGCTTTATGGTTTGCATAGTCTTTCCTTTATAACCCTGGGGGACGGGGTAAGGAATGAGGGTGGTTATAAATAGTACAATATTATTATTGTTGTTCTGGATAGCTAGGTGCATCAGTGGATAGAGTGCTAGGCCTGGAAGACCTTAGTTCAAATCAGGCCTCAGACACTTACCAGCTGTGTGACACTGGGCAAGTCACTTAACCCTGTTTGCCTCAGTTTCCTCATTTGCAAAATGAGTTGGAGAAGGAAGCAGCAAATCACTCCAGTCTCCTTGCCAAATGGGATCACAAAGAGTCAGATGTAATTGAAACAACTGAACAACCACAGCAACAAATTATTATTATTATCTCTATTTTGTAGCTGATGAAGCTGATGCTCATCTAGGTGGAGTAATTTACTCAGAGTCACGAGGCTGGCATATGGCAGGGCTAGGATTTGATCTCAGGCTTTCTGACTCCAAGTTTGGCACACACCATGACACAATGTTTTCTCTCACTACACCCACAAACAGTGGGAAGTTAGAGATATTTCTACATTCTCCTCCAACAGCAAGACTAAATGAATGACAATCAGCATGGGACAGTGGAAAGAAAGTTGCCTTTGCAGGAAGAAGATATGGGTTCCAAGTTTGCCTCTGCCACTCACTTTAGCTGTGTGACTTTGGGCAGATCACTTAACTTCCCTAGATCTCAGTTTCCTTACATGAAAAAGGAAGAGGGTTGGACCAGATGGCCTCTGGGTCCCTTCCAGCTACAGAGTTATGAGCCCATGAAATTCTATTCAGCAGTTGACTGGGAAAACAGGTCAATTTATTGAGTCTGGAGAAACCCTTGGAAATGAAGCATACTGGGAAAGTAAAAGAGCTTTTATGGTCATGGATCTTATGAGCTTTCTATTCTTAGAGGATTTCAAGAGGAAGCCAAATGATTTTCAGGACTGTTGTCAATCATATTCATGATTATAATAATAATATCATTTATATGGCACTTTATGGTTGCGAAACATTTCTACAGACATTATCTTATTTGCTCCTCAAAATAACCATGGGAGATAGGTGTTATTATTATTCCCACTTTATAGATGAGGTCACTGAAGCAGACAAAGATTAAGTAACTTACCCAGAGTCACATAACTAGTAAGTATCTAAGGACAGATTCAAACGTCCTGATTCTGAGTCCAGCATTCTCTCTACTGTACCACCTAGCTTCCTGCATTCTGTCTGAAGTTGTAGGCAGGGTCCCATAAGGGAATCATTGAATAAATCTTCATCTAGGAAGGCATGGGAACAGATCACTAGTTTCCAGTGGGAAAATGTGACTAAAAAGGTTCAAGCTATAAATCAGAGCATTAGGGATGCCAGCCAAGTAAGGGGGATGGGCAGTGGGCAGAGATGCCAGTTAACTGGATACATTGGGGAAGGTTCATACCACTTGCCAAGTCAGGGAACAAGGCGGTGAGCAAGCAAAGAGATAGCTGAGGTCAGATACCAGAAGACGGGAATGAGCCAGATCCATATGGCCATTGATTAACAGTTTGGCTTTGTTCAGAGAAGTATGTCTCTAGGGTTAGCCTTTATGTGGTGACTGGTCATATTCCCTCTTGGGTTATAAGATCATAGTGTCATGGAGTCATAGATTTAAAGCTAATCATGGAATCACAAGCTCATAGCTTTAGAGCGACACAGGACCTAAGAGGACATCTTACATTTTACATTTACATTTTACAAATGAGGAAACTAAGTCCTGGCAAGGTTAAGGCACTTTACCAAAGTCAAACAAGTGATAAAGAACAGTCAGGAGACAGAAATGGTACAATTATTAGAGCGCTTGATTTGGGCTTGGGATGTGTAGATTCAGATCCAGTTCAGACACTTGCTGTTACCGTCTAACCCTGGACAAATTATTCTCTGGGGCTCGGTTTCCTTTGTAAAATAAGGGGACTGGAATAGATGACCTCCAAGTCCCCTTCAAGCTTTAGATCTATGATCTCAAAGGTACAGTAGGCAGGAATAACCCAATTTGGGCAAGTCCTTAAAAGTCTGCCCCACCTGCAAGATTCCATGAGATGAGTACTATTCTTTACCCATCCATAAGCCTCACCACTTAATCTACCTTGATTCAGGTCTCATTACACTTTCAAATATAGAGAAGTTTCCACCTACCTCATCTTTTCACCTAAGACTATTTTGTGTCTAGTGTCTACACATGTAAATAGATTGACCATTCTGATAGATAATTCCATTTTTAATGTCAATTTAATTTTTTTAAATTTCAAAGAGAAACAATGACTTTGGGTATGTTGTCATAATGTGTTTTAACGTAGAGATCCAATCCTAGAAGCAGCCTATCTCTTCTGTTCCAGGTAAAGTCAGTCAGTCAATAAATATTAAGTGCTTACCATGTGCCGGGCACTGTGCTAAGTGCTGGGGATGCAAAAAGAGGCAAAAGACAGTCCCTGCCCGTATGGAGCTCACAGTCTACTGGAGTGCTGGACTCAGAGCAAGAAGACCTTGAATCCAGCCTACAACGCTTAATAACATGTGTGTGACATTATGTGACAAGTAAGGTGTGACCTTGAAACCACTTAAATTCAATAAATGCCATTGCCTTCAACTGTATGATAGAGATAGTAACAAGCACCTGCTTCACAGCTGCTGAGAAGATCAAATGTAATAGTGTATATAATGCAAATCTTGAAGCCTTTATAAAGGTGAGGGGTTTTTGTTTATTTCTGGAGGCAATTGAGGTTAAATGACTTGCCCAGGGTCACACAACTAGTAAGTGTCTGAGACTGGATTTGAACTCAGGTCCTCCTGACTGCAGGGCTGGTGCTCTATCCACTGCGCCACCTAGCTGCCCCAAGGTGAGGTGTTTTGGTTTGTTTTTTTCAGGTACACAAATGTCAGCGTAGATACCAACCTATGCAGGCCTCAGTAGAATACCCATTCTGGAGACCATGGCATTTTTTCCACTAGCTTTAGGTTCCCTATCTCATTTTTGATCACTCTGAAGTGAGGAAGTAATGGCCAGGCCCTGTCTGAGTGGGTGACTTGCCATGGTCCCCCCCTCGCCAGCTCCTTCTTTCTGCTTGTACCTGATAGTCTGATAGATGGCCTGTGCAGACCCAAAAGAGGCAGGAAAGTAACTTTATTTGCAAACAGAAAACCACAGACTGGACAGGATTGTCAGTGATCTGGCCAAACAGATTGAGGCAGGTTTGCTGGGGGATTTCCTGTGTCTAAACAGTTCTTAGGGACAGTTGCTCTCTCCCCATTCCTCCCCTCACTGCACCCTAAGACTGTATGTTTCTGAAGGAATATGCTCTTACAACATGGTTTCCTCAAAATAGAAGTGTATGGCTCTACCTTCAGTTCCCCAGGTCCCTTCTGCCTCATCCCACTAAGGAAAAAAAAACAAACAAACAAGCAAACCAACAAAACAGGATACTTTCTCCATTGGGTCCATATCTTAATGGGTCAGACATCCCAACTCAGACTCATAAGAGCTGTGTGACCCTGACAAGTGGCTTATACAACCCTCTGATCTTTTCTACAGGGACTGATACACTACACTCAATAATTGCCTTCCTTCTCCTAGGCCAGACATAGAAAGGTGAGTCTTACCCTGAGTTTAAGTCTAAGTATTATAAAATAGGGCCAGCCTTATGGAGAGATACAGTGAATGTTCTTAGAGGAAGAGCAGGAAGGCTCCCCATTCCAAAGTCTCAAATCTTTGCCTGCCTAAAATTCCACCAAAGTTAACCTTTGGAATAAGGCACTGTTTTCTCAAGAATGGCAAATAACCCTGAGAAGTATAACATTAATCCATTGATTAGCCTTTAACACCTTTAGCTTGGTAACCTGGGTTAGGTTTTTTTCCAGATTAGCAGGCTAGAACAAAGCCTCCAGCTAGCTGGGCAGATCTGTGGAAGGTTTACAGAAAGACTCCAAGAACTGAACAGGCTGAGAAAATGTGTGATAAGATCATAGATTCAAAGCTGAAAAAGAACTTAAAAGCCACTTACTCCTAAGGGCAGCTAGGTGGTGCAGTGGATAGAGCACCGGCCCTGGAGTCAGGAGGAACTGAGTTCAAATCTCACCTCAGACACATAACATTCACTAGCTGTGTGACCCTGTGCAAGTCACTTAACCCCAATTGCCTCAAAAAAAAAAAGCCATTTATTCCAACCCCTTCAATTTATAAAAGAGGAAACTAAAGCAAAGGAGAGGTGGTCAGTGATTAGACCAAACAATGTGAGGCAGGCTTAGACAGTAGATCTTTTATATCTAAGTAGTGCTTGGGGGCAACTGTTTCTCTCCTCCCCACTCCCGCCCAGTTACACCTTAGGTTGGGAGAAAGGGGGAATGTAAGACCCATGCACAGAGTTACACACCTTTTAAATGTCTGCAGCAGGATCTGAGCCCATGTCTTCCTGACTAAAAGTCCACCATTATATCCACTATACCATACAGCAAGGAACTTACAATACCCTCTAAATTCCAATATTTGCCTTATTATTGGGGTGATTCCCACTATTAAAAGTCCTGGACCTCCCTCTCCAGAAGCCAGAGCTCAATAGATCCCAAATAATTGCCATCATGAGCGACTGTAGCTGTTACCACTTCACTCAGTGCTAGGATGGTAAATGTTGAATAAGTGGCTCTGGGGGAGGGGAAGAAACATTTGCAGGCTACACATACTTTTAATCTGTATTTCTTTTTTTTGGAGGCAATTGGGATTAAGTTAGTTGACCAGGGTCATTCAGCTAGTAAATGTCTGAGGCTGGACTTGAACTAAGATCCAGGGCCAGTGCTCTATCCACTGCTTTATATAGCTGCCCACTTTAATCCATATTATTAACAGTTTCTTTATCATTTTCTCAAGCCTACCTAGACAATCAACAAAACAATTAAATCAAGTCCTGATTTCCAAGGTGTAAATGGTCATCCTGAAATTTTTAACGATCAGCAAACTAAATTTGTTCCAGCACATTTCTGACTCCACCCCTTTTTTAGTCAATCAA
Organism: Vombatus ursinus; assembly: GCF_900497805.2. Lineage (NCBI taxonomy): Eukaryota > Metazoa > Chordata > Mammalia > Diprotodontia > Vombatidae > Vombatus > Vombatus ursinus. Next base: position 3,581,031 of record NW_020954598.1, on the reverse strand, counting down.
TAAGAATTTATTAAGCAGGTTATGTGCAGGCATTGTGCTAAACACTGGGAATACACAAAAGGGACAAAAGACAGTTTCTATTCTCAAAAAGCTCACAATCTAACCATATTTGAGCCATTTTGTGTATACGAAGAGATATTTAATTCACAAATGAAAGATTATAACTTTAAGAATATTATTATTATTAAATAATAATATTATTTAAGAATAATATATATGGTTACAAGCTAATTTGTTGTTGTTCAATCATGTCCGACTCTGTGACCCCATTTGGGGTTTTCTTAGCAAAGATACTGGAGTGGTTTGTCATTTATTCTTCAGCTCACTTTACAGATGAGGAAACTGAGGCAAACAGGGTCAAATGACTTGCCCAGGCTCACACAGCTAGTTAAGTATCTGACGACAAATCTGAACTGAGTTCCTCTTAACTCCAAGTCTGGTACTCTATCCACTGTACCACCTAGCCTATAAGGTATACACACACACACACATATATATACATACATACATACATATATTTATATGTATGCATGTATATACTATTCCCTCCAGCATAGGTTGAATGACTCCTAACTAATGGAAAGAGCACTGGATTTTGAGTCGTAGGACCTGGATTCAAATTCTGACATTTCCTTACAACCTAGTATGACTTTGGGCAAGTAACTTAACCTCTCTCTTTCTCAGTTTACTATAAAATGAGTTTGTACTGGATAATTTTCAAGGTCCCTTCCAGTGCTAGAAATCTAGCTAACCAGTTCTAAACAAAGTCATCTCTGATTCCCCTAGCCCTCCCTACCCTGTGATTTTTCTAGGATCCCAGAGGTATCCAGGTACACCAATGTATCCAGGCCCTATGTGGTCCAAGTAGAACTGTGTATGACCTGAGCATCAACTTGGGGACAAAGACTCCTTTACTCTTGGAAGTTGGCCTGAGTTCAATGTTGGGGAATTTTTCACTAACCACATGGGTATCATTCATGTTCACCCAAACAAAAAAAAAATCTATTTATGTACCACTGGGTATATCTGAATTTGGCTCATTTCTAGGAGTTTTAGTTCCTTTGTAAGCAACCAAGGCTACCATAAATATTTGCACATAAAACACATTTATTTGAACACACATAAGGGCTCCAGACCATGTAAGCACCAAAATGGCAAACTGAACATTTTTTTCTGATCCTCACAATTTCTCAAATCTCTCCAAAACAGAAATTATGTACCAAAGATAAAACAACTTCAGCTGTTTCCATGATCTAGGACAACTAGAATCCAAAAGGTAACTCCCTCCCCCCAAAAAAAGACCTAGGAACTGATATTCATTACCCTGAGAACACTCAGCACCCCTCCCCCTTTTCTCATGCTACTGGCAATGGGTTGTACTAACAGATCCAAGGACAGGAAACAGGCTGATATCAAAACCCAATCCTGCATTGTGGTCACCCACCTCCCCCTTTCCATTGTTATAGAGACCCCAGCTCCAGGAAGCAGAAGTTTGCTCAAGCCTTGACAACCAGAGTGGTCACAACCCCTTAGGAGTGAAAGTTTACCAGGGGCTGTAACCTGGAAATATCACTGCTTAAAAGCTCTGAACTGGAAGTACTGGGGAAAGCAGACTCTGAACTGTTAGTGCCAGGCCAGAGAACTAAGGAACAGAGGTAGTGGGACAGAACACTGTGTGTGTAGGGAGCTGTGCAGCATTCCTCCAAGACTGAGGGAAGAGTATAGCATCCAGCTGGGGCCAGTTTGGACCACCCAAAAGTCACTTGGGGCAGAGACCTAAGCTAGTGAACTGTGAATTGCCCATCATGGGAGGAAGATGAGACACTTTGAGATCCAGCCCCCAAGGAAACCACAGTCCAGGGGAAGGAGTCAGGAAAAGAGTGATAAGGAAAATAAGGGAGAAGAAAGACTAAAAGTACCAAAGATTTCAGGAAAAAGAATATTCAAAAACCTTAAACATAAACAGATAAATCAACAGGAAAAACAATAACAGCAGAAGGAAACATGGCCTTCAGGTCTAGTAAATGAGTTCAGGCAACCATGAATAAATACTGCAAAATAAAGGAAAATGATCCAACATTTGATGAGACAGTGGACCCTGCGAAATTTGAGGAGAGCATAGAATCACAACACCCTATTCCTGAGATGTTTTAAAAAGAGATGAGAATTATGAGAGCAGAATTTATGTCCTACAAAGCAAAAATAATGAATAGAAGAGAAAAACTTAAATTTTCAATGCAAGCCTCACCAAAGAAACAAGAGAACAATAGATTGGGAATGTAGATACACAGAAGTAAATGACAACCTAGAAGGAGAGAAGAAAAAATAATAATATCCAAAGAAAAGAGCATATCAGGGAGTGGGTGAGGGAGTGGGGAAGATCAAAGAAAGGGAGAAAGAAAAGAGGCCTTACTTTGGAGATAGGAGGGGGTTCCACTGATGAATGTGCCTAAGGGTGAAGAGAGATGTGTGTGAAGGGAGATGAGGACCTTATACTAAATGAGGCCTAGGGGATTTGATGCTTGAAAAATTTACTTGTGCTGGAATGGGGAGAACTGGAACCCAGAGGAGGGAGAGACTGGCACCTGGAGAAATGGGAGAGCATGGGCACAGAGAAGAGATTTCCAGACAAATATAGAAAAAGGGTCAACAAGAAAGCACATATCAGTGATAGGCTGCATAATCAAGGACTTGGGAGGGGAGAAGTCCTATCATGGGATAGAGTTTTCCCTGACACCTGTAATAGTAGGCATTGTTCTGGAAGTGAGGCACAATGGAAAAGGGGAATTCATGGGGCAAGCCCTACAAGGCAATGACAGAAAGTGTCTAGAGGGGAGAGCCTAGAATGGATACCATGGATGCTTTTATTGCATGAAGAATATAAAGAAAAAAAGAAAGATCAAAAAATTATACGGGTCATGAAATCAGAGAGTGACTGTTCAGAGTAAATAGAAAGGAAGATGGATAATGGAGAAAGTGAGAGAAATCCTTTTAGGAAAGGGGTATAAACAATGAACTATCAAAACTAAGGAACAACACTAGTTGAAAGGGAGAAGAAGGGGAATCTACTTGACTAAGAGGAAAAAAGAGAAGAAGGAATATATAATTGGTTAAAAGCAAGAGAGAAAAAATAAAACCCAAAAGGGGAATGTGTATCATCACAAAAGAAGAGATCAGGAGCATGGGGAAAAGAGCCAACAGGAACAGGGCCACCCCAGATAAAGGTAAAGTAAAGTAACTAAAGGTACATAATATTGTATTTGCAACAGAAGAGGGAACTTCAAAATGAAAGGCTTCTGCACAGAAAAGATTAATGCATCTGATAAGAAAGGAAGTGGTTGATTGGGGGGGGAATCTTTGTATCAAGTTTCTCTGATAAGGGTTTGGCATCTAAAATATATGTATCTTATATACATATATATCTTATATATGCATATAAGATATACATGTAAATAATTAATATATGTAAGACTAATAGTAATTCTTCATAGATAAATGGCCAAAGGATATGAACGTACAGTTCTCAAAAAAAACTACAAAGTATTCACAACCACATAAAAAAATGCTCCAAATCACTAATACCACTAATGCAAATCAAAACAACCCTGAGATTTTTACCTCACACCCTGCAAATTGTCAAAAATGACTCAAAATGGTAATGGTCAATGTTGGAAGGAATATGGAAAGATAAGCACACTAATACATTATTGGTGGAGCTGTGAAATTATACAACCATTTTGGAAGGCAACTTGAAATTATGCAAATAAAGTGACTAAAATGTTTACATCCCTTGAACCAAGATTCAATTACTGAGCTTATGCCTCATGTAAGCCACTGATAAGAAAAAAGTCCCCATTATACTCCAAAAAATAGCAGCACTTTTGTGATAGCTAAGAATTGGAAACAAAACGATGCCCATCAACTGGAAAATGGCTAAACAAATTGTGGTACATGAATGAAATGGAATACTGTGATAATGAATACATAAAGGCATGGAAAGACCTATATGAACATATATAGAGCAAAGTAAGCAGAGTCAAGAAATCAATACACACAATAACTACAACAATGTAAATGGAAAGAATGACATACAAAAAAATTGAAAGTAAATGCAAGAAAATTAAAAAGATCAAGTGGAACTCAAAGGAAGAGATACGAGAAGACATTTCCAACCTACTCCTTCGTGGAGGTGGGAGATCCATAGGTGTTACACATTGCAAAGTTTTTGGACTTTTTCATTGTATTTATCAATTCTGACTTTTTATTTTCCTCTCAAAAATATATATATTTTTCATATGGGATGGCTCTCTGGGATGGGGAGGGGGAGGGATAATTATGGTGATGTAAGAAACAGAAAATATCAATTAAAAACTTATTTTTTAAAACAAAGCATATAAGGACATAAATGAGGGGCTTCCTCCCTAACCACAAGTTACAAAGGAACAGGATCCTTTTACTTTTCCGTTCTCAGAGAGATCAGCTACTGTCACTTTGTTCTGGCAACAACACACTTGGTCTGCACTCCTACCCAGTAGGCTTCCCACCTCTGCATAGCTCTCTCCCAGACTGTTACAATTCTTCCATTTGGTGCTGGCCCAGCAGACAATGCCTTAGCCACCAGAACTGCCACTGCCTCAATGCTAACTGACATCTTAACTCTGTAAGCACTCCTACTATGCCCATGCTCTTAACCTGTCTTCTTTATCCCACCAGGTCCTTCCTCCTATTCTCCAATATGCCCGTGTATCCTTGGCCCAAGGGAAGACATGTCCTTTCCCATTATGCTTGCCTGCCACATATGTCAAACTTTATTTTTTACACTTAAAGCCTTTTTTATTGACTAGTTACACATAAAGTAAATGAAATGGCAAAGAGTATTAAGTAACCATCTTCAACACTTTGTGAGTTACTTCATAATGTTGTGGTTATACCTATTTTATATTTACACTCAGAAAATAGACATATGCATCCAGATTTGACTTTCCTGTTACCATGTTATAATTTCTGACTTTTTCTTTAGATTTTGTTTGCTTCTTTATGATGTTCTAGATTTTAGGGACTGATTAAATTAAGATCATTTTGAACTTTATTCCTATTCTGTCAGAAACTCCTGGAACAAGAATATTTTTAAGTTACTTAGATATTTTGAGAGGTGTATTAACTTGTGGGTCACCAGCAGCATTAAACTTTAACTACACTGTAAAAGATCCCATTTAAGAGTACCCAAGGAGCTAACGTATTCTTTATTTTTAATACCTTCTAGACAATCTGGGTCCCCTGCTCCCCTCCCCCTACTTCCAACAAAATCCAATCCTCTCCTTACCCTTTCCCTCTCCCCTACACCCCACCCCGGTCCCTTTTATATCTTTAAGACTTGGACCTTTCTCCTCCTTCTGCCACACCCCCTAGAAGTGAGTCTAGCCTTCCTTTCCATCCCTACTCATTTCAGACTGAGGCTTCTTTCTTTCTTTCTCTTCCTCCTCCTGCCTTCCAGGGAATTAGCATGTCAGCCCTCTCTTTCCCCCGACTCAGAAGACAGTAGTTTAATAAGTTGTTGATCCTCCTCTTTGCTCCAGTGGGAACTCTGAAGTTCAAAAGGCTGAAGCCACAGACAAGTCAATACACTACAGGGGATTCACATTCAGGTTCCCTCACTGTCAAAAGCAACAACTATGATTCTTAATAAGTTCTAACCTCCTGAGTGACTGAGACCTCTTCAGCCAATGAAGAAAAGATAAGGGAATGAGATCATGAAGGATCAAAAATAGGCAAAGGCAGCTCTCAAAAACCTAATAAAATACTCTCTTTTGTGTGCAGGATCTGGTTGAGAACTTAGTGCTCATGGCTGAGCAGAACTAGAGCCTGTTAGTAATAGCCACTTTAGAAATACAAAGATGGACCCAGCGAACTAAAAGTAATTAATGAAACATGATCCCAGATGATTCATGATCACACAGTTTTTCTGAGGGCCAGTCATGATGAAAAAAAAAAGTAATCTTTCTGTTTTTCTCTCCCCTTCTTAGGGTCCTTCCTTTCTTTTTATTTCCCAATCCTTTCCCTTCCAGGTGGAAAGGGCCCTCTTGTAACCTTGAAACTTTGCTGGGTGCACCATTTAATTGATTGATAGCATCAGGGGCTCATTACCTCTGACTGGAAAGGTCCCATGACCTCTAGAGTAGGCATACCCAAGAGACTGAGGAAGGACTCAGAAGATGATGTTGGGGAGGGAGCTATCACAAATCACTGTCCAGGCACTTTGGTAAATGCCTTAAGACTTTCAGCAGAACATTTGCATGAGACTCTCCCTAGGGACAGAAACAACACAGAGGAAATACAAACATAAACACAAAGGCAAAGTCACCTGCATAATCAAACTCAAAGCTGCCCTGCTACTTCTGGCTCTCCCTCCTGACAACAGATGCAGTTCTGAAATAGAAGGATCAGTTTAGAATCTCTAGGCCAGATTCAGGTTTTCTCTATTCTCAGAATAGCTATAGAAGTGAAGAAGTAGGTGCCTGCTTTGGGATTATTAGCAACAGCTACTGCCCTCTTGCTCCACAGATCAAATTACCCAGCCTTTTTGATGGTGATAATAAAGGTAATCTATCTTTCCCTCACTGGACCTTTCTCTCATCACAGTTCAGTAGCCTTTCCTCAAGGTTTTGTTCTTATACTGGGAATTAATAAGACCATTTAAAATGATATGATAATTTAAGTGACCGATAATACCTTGAAATGCCAGCCTTCTTGACAATGTTTACATTTTCTCTGTTAACCTGAAGAGATAGGAAAAATATTGGGGGGTAGAGAGGATTGAAGGGTCACCTTTTAACCATCATCACCTCACATTATATAGGCAACTGTTTATTCTTTGTAGAAATAGGACCAAGTACTGACAAAGTATCCAGCCTGGGTAGAATTCAGGATCACATCTTCCAGATGTAAAATTTAACCTGTGATGAAATAGCAGTTCACTTTATGGCAGGTGATAAATGTGGTCTGGCTTGTCCTTTGCCCTCAAAGAAAAAAAATCTAATAAAGAGCAACTCTATCACAGATCTGGGGGGAAATGGCCAGAGGTAGAAAAATGTCAACATTTATGACATGTCAGAAGCATTCAAATTCCCAGGAGTGATAGCTTCTGTATTATTGCTTCAAATATAAGGATATAAATAGATGCAACATCCTTTAGATTCATTCTAGGCACATTTTGCCTTAGAACAGGGGTTCTTCACTTGGAGGTCCATGAATCTGTTTTTTAAAAAATATTTTGATAACTGTATTTCAATAGAATTGGTTTTGTTTATAATCCTATGCATTTGTTTTAAATTTTTTGTGCTTTTTCATTTCCTTATTTTTTAAAATATTATTTATTTTTAACATTTTCAAAATTTACATTCCACATTCTCTCCTTCTTTCCAACCCCTCCCCCACCCATTGAGAAGGCAAGCAATATGATAAAATTATTATGTATTTATTTTTGCATTTAAAAATATTATTTTAAGAAAGGATCCATAGGCTTTACCAGACTGTTGCCAAAGTCATACAGGACACACGAAAAGATGAAGAATCCCTGCTTTAGAATTTATCAAATAATATGAATCTGTGGATGGTAGGTGGGGGTAGCTAATACAGTGGATGATATCACTAGGATTCAAAAAGATTTTGTCAGGATGGAACATTGGGAGAAATTATCAAGATGACATGTAACAATGATAATTGAAAAAATATGCATTTTGGTCCAAAAAAGCAACTGTACAAGTTGGGGACAAGATAGGTAAAACTTGTATAAAGAAGACTTTATACGAAAAAGATGTGAGGATTTCCACTGATCACAAGCCTAATAGCCAATAGTGAGATCTTAGAATGATTAATATAGAGTTTACCTCCCAAGGTAAAGGAGACAATTCTATAATTCTACAATATTCAATAGTTTTGGAGGAATATTATGTTCAGTTCTGAATGCAATATGTTAAGATGGACATCAAGCATCCAGAAAAGACTGATCAGGGCATCTGGAGACCATATTAGGTGAAGGAGTTGGAGATTTAGCTTAAAGAAGGAAAAAAACTCTCTGTTCTATGACAGAGGGCATATAGAGAGCACACAGGAACAATTCATGGAAGGTACAGGAAGGCAAATTTCACCTTAATATCAGGAGGAAGTTTCTAATAATGATAGTTGACCAATATGGAATTGGATACCTTATGAGGTAGTGAGCTACCTGATGTGAAGTGTTCCGGCAAAGATTAGATGACAGCCTATTAGAGATTGGGGGGAGGAAGCTTTTCTCAATAGAGGAGAAATTGGATTGGATGACTTTTAAGTTCCCTTCCAATTATGATTTTATCATCAAAAATGTCTCTACTTCAGTGACAGCAGATGACAACTTTTAACATTATCCAGAATGACTAGGGATTTGGGGAATTATTCATCAAGATAAAAGAAAGAAAAATATCTGGCACTAAACCACATTTCTGGTAGGGTCTTTGTGTTAATAACTATTGAATGACCCACAAGCGCCTCTGAGGAGTGTGGCCTCAACACTCACCTTATTAGGGTATCAACACAATTCTTGTTAAGAACCATTTATCCTGATTTGTTACTTTGGGCACAAATTATGTGCCTTCTACAACCATGAAGAAGAGGAAGTGTTCTATTTACAGCCCAAGGCCAGACCTAGGTATATGATAGATAGTCAATAAATACATATTGCTAGTAATTTTTTTTAATTCATTGAATGCACACTCTTTGTAATGCTAAGAGGGAGGTAGCCTGGTGCACTGGGGAAAATGCTGGGCTTGGAGTCAGAAGACCTGGATTCAAATCCTGGCTCTGCCATTTACTGTGTAACCTTTGTCAAATCATTTAACCATTCTGGCTCTCACTTTCCTCACAGCTAAATGAGGGGGTTGCACTAATTGATGCCTAAGGTCCTTTCTAGCCCCAAATCTATGATACTAAACCTCTAAAACCTATACCCAAATGGCCACAGTACCAGATGCAACTTAACAGGTGCCACAAGTGTTACAAATGAAGGTGTTCAGGGGAAAGAGGGATAACTGTATGACAGGTATGACAGGTACCTTTATCAATAGCATAGGACATTGTGGATATCCTTCAAGCATATTGAAAAAACTCTGAGGTTCTGGGTAACCATGCCAAAGAAACTAGTAATAAAGCTACCTACTATGTGCCAGGGACTATGCTGAGCACTTTATAGATGTTATCTCATTTGGACATCAAAACAACTCTGCAAGTTAGGTGCTAGGCCCATTTAACAGTTGAGAAAACTGAGGCAAACAGAGATTATGTGACTTGCCCAAAGGTCATACAGCTGATAAGTGTCTGAGGTCAGATTTGAACTCAGGTCTTCCTGACTCAAAGCCTAGCACTCCACTGTTCCACCTTGCTGCCCAGCAACTAGAAAAAGAAAGGAAGAGGATGGGAAAGTAAAGGTAAAATTTGACTCACAATAAGAGTTTAGGCTTCTGCATTATAGATATCATCCTTAAAATGTTGTAAGACTACTAAGAGTGGGGGAACAATTTACTTAGGTCGGAGTAGGTTAAGATATTTGTTTGCTCTAAAGCAAGGGTGGGGAACTTCTGGCCTCCAGGCCACATGTGGCCTTCTAGGTCCTTGGGTGTAGCCTTTTGACTGAATCCCAAGTTTTACAGAACAAATCCTCTTATTAAGGGGATTTGTTCTGTGAAGTTTGGATTCAAAGGGTTACACTTGCGGATGTAGAGAGTTACACGTGGCTTGGAGGCCGCTGGTTCCCCACCCCTGCTCTAAAACATTTGAAAATTGTGTACACAATTCTCATCCAGCAGAAGCTCTGAGTCTTCACTGTAACACTCAAAAATTGACTTAATCAAAAATAAGCATCTATGTGTCAGGGAGAGCAGTCTCCTGCTGTTAAAAAAAGATGTGCCTTTATAGAAAGTGTCCCTTCTTGGGCCCACCTCCAATATATTATACCCAGGGTGTCTGCCTGCCGTGCCTAGCTCTAGTTGATTCTGATTTAGGCCCCTAGAGAGAAAGAACAAGTGAGCTTGCCTTGGAAACAAGAAGAGGTTAAAATAATAGGTCACTGGCAAATGCTTAGTAGATTGGCCATGGTTTAAAACAACAAGAACACTTTGATAAAGAGGGCAGAGGCCACACCCACGTGATGCTGGCTTAATGCCCTAGATGTCATGGTCATCAAGCATAAAAACATAAATTTTAATTACTGGCCTTGCTTAAACTGGGGCAACATTTCTCGTGTATGTGAGGGACGTGAAAGACAGAGAAGCAATTCACAGTCTCTCATGCAGGCTGAAAGCTTCTGTCCTTGGTCCTGAGCAATCAAGGGCTGGGTAAGAAATGGAAAGGCAAGCTGTGCTTTCAAGCAAAAAAAAAAAATGGATGAAAGAAGAGATAATATGACATACCTCCTCCACCACTATGGCAGAGAGGTTGGGGGGGGCTGTTTGGGCAAAATATCATATGCATTTTCAGACATGGTTTCTGTAACGGATGTTTTTACTTAATTATTTTTCTTTTCATGAGGGAGGGTTCATTTGCAAGGGGTATATGGGAAATAATTGATGTAATGGCAAAAGGAATCAATACAATGCATTTTAAAACACTTCAGGTTGCCATGATCCCTGCCTTTCCAAATAAAACATGATTTTTCTGAAAATTTTAGCTGGGCTGTGGGCTGTGTCATTAGTGACAATGAAACACTTAGTAGGTGCCAGACACTACACTATGTGCTAGAGATACAGAGGAAAATGTAGACAAGGTAAAAACAAGATGCCAATAAAAATTGTTCTAAAATAACAAAACAAAGGCATATTTTTAAAAAGAAAACATACTCCAAATGTTAAAATAATTCATTTGTTCATTGCCTAAAAGTATTTCCCCCAGTTATGGTGTCTGAAGTTCCCCTATTCCTTAGGGATTAATTATTTTGATCTAAGAAGCTGGACTTATGTAGCCTCCTCTGAAACTACCATGAGGAGATTGAAGGAGACATGGCACCCCCCAGGGTTTAGAGCAGTGCCCAAACTAGCTTATCAGAGCCCCTGGTGGCTCCTGGGGCAGAGTGCCACTCTTAGATGGGGAAGGTGTGAAGAGAATGACCTGAGTGGAGCACAAACAGCCTGGCTAGAGATGTCCAAGTGAGAAAATTCAGCTCATTACTATAAAGCCCAACTGCTTTTCTCCTTCTACCTTTTTTTGTTGTTGTTGTTGCTATAAATTATATTGCATACTGCAATCATTCACCTTGTTTGTCAAATGGCTTATCTTTTCAAGGCTATGTGGTACATTAATAGTAACAGCAGTTGACATTTATAGAGGGCTTTCAGGCTTACAGAGAGGTTTATATACATAATTTCATTTAATCCCTAGGACAATCTGTTAGGTAGGGATCCAGTATTATTGTTCCTCTTCCCACCTCCCATTTATCAGAATGGAAAGAGGACTAGACCAAACATTAGAGCTTCTATGCTCTGGTCCTTTCTCCTCCATGTCATAGCTTCATAACCTAGGACAATTCACTGAGCCTCTCTGAGTCTTTGCCATCTGTAAATTGGGGCTTCACTCATTCATTCATTCAGTAAACATCTATTAAGTGTCTACCATATGCAAGGTTCTGTGCTAGACCACAGGAGTGCAAGGATAAATAAAACACAGATCCTGTTCTCAAAGTACTTAAATTAAAAGTGGAGGAAAGGACATGTAAATAAATATGACACAACAACTATGATACTATGATTTATATGTATCATATATATATTTATTATATATATATAAACACACACATTTATCATAAATATAAAACAGAATCTCAGCAAAGTGCTACAAGAAATTTAAGGAGTGAGAGATCATTTTTAGTTGGTGGATGAAGTAAGGTGGAAGAATAATTAGGGAAGGCATGGGATACGGTACAGGGGTGGGAAACCTGTGGCCTCGAGGCTACGTGTGGCCTTCTAGGTCCTTAGGTGCAGCCTTTGGACTGAGTCCAAGTTTAACAGAACAAATCCTTTTATTAAGGGGATTTGTTCTGTGAGGTTTGGATTTAGTCAAAGGGCTGCGCTTGAGGACTAGAGGGCCACACATGTCCTCAAGGCCACAGGTTCCTCATCCCTGTGTGAGCAAATGCACTGAGATGGGAGAAGGTAGCACACAAATGGGGAAGAGGGAAGACTCAATTTAATCCAACAGGTATTTGTTAAGGACCTATTATGCACTAGACATTGTACTAGATACTGGCGACACAGTGGATAGAACATTGGGTCTGGACTCAGAAAAACTTGTGCTTAATTCCTGTCTCAGACATTTATTAGCTGTGTGACCCTGAGCAAATCATTTACAAGTCTCTATCTGCCTCAGTTTCTTCATCTGTAAAATGGGCATAACAATAGGATCTAAACACCGCCCCCCCCCCCCGACTGTTAAGAGGATCAAGTAAAATAATCTTTTTAAAGGCCTTTGATAGCCTTGAGGTGCTATACAGATGCTAGCTTTTGTTGTTATTACAAAGACAAAAATAAAACAATCCTTGCCTTCAGTTTACATTCTATTGGGGGAATAAGATGGAGATAGATAGATAAAGTTAATTTGGAAAAGGGTACTAACAATGAGGGGAACTGAGATGTGGCACTGGGGCTGAACCTTGTAGTGAGGCAGAGATAAAGAAGGAGAGCTTTTCAGATATGTTAAGGCATAAAGATGAGAGATGGAATGTTGCATATGAGGTGTTCCTCAGCAAGG
>NW_020954598.1:3560946-3568222 GCF_900497805.2 Vombatus ursinus | reverse complement strand
ACACACACACACACACACACACACACACACACACACACACCCCTAGATGGTGCAGTGGATAGAGCTCCAGGCCCAGAGTCAAGAGGACCTGAGTTCAAATCTGGCCCTGTATGACCCTAGGCAAGTCACTTAACCCAGTTTGCCTACCTTTCCTCATCTATAAAATGAGTTGGAGAAGGAAATGGCAAACCACTCCAGTATTTCTGCCAAGAAAACCCTAAATGGGGTCACAAAGAATTAGACATGACTGAAATATCTGAACAACACACACACATGCACACACACATATATGTGTATGTATTTATGTACATACACATGTATACAATATAATATATATTCACATATTTATGCGTATATGTATATTTTAGACCTAAGTGGAAGATTTTATTATTCTGTATCATCTTCATCATCTCTTTTTCCCCATTATCCTTTATAATCTTACTCTTCGTCATCATCTTTTTCATCATCACACAGCATCATGTGTGAAAGAGTAATGGATAAATCATCTGAGAATGCTAGGTTTATGCCAGACCATGATGGGCTTTAAATGTCAAACAGAGAAATTTGTATTTTAACCTAGAAGTAAAGGGAAACCACTCAAAGTTCCTAAGCAAGGGAGTGACACAGTCACACACGGGCTTTAGGAAAATCAAATTGGCAGCTGTGTAGAAGCTGGATTAGAGAGGGAGAGGCCGGATGTGGGGAAACCAATTGGGAGTCTAACTTAGTATTCCAGGTGAGAGATGATAAGAGACAAAATTGTTTTGGTATGAATGGAGAGAAAGGATCAGGCCTGAAGGTAGAAACCATTGTGAATTCAGGTCAAATCAACAAGCACTTAACATAGTGCCTGGTACATAAGAGGTGTTTAATAGATGCTTGTCAACTGACTGACAAGAATGTATTAGGTGCTATAGACACACACAAAAGAATCCTACATAGTCCCTGCCCTCAAGGAGCTTACATTCTAATGAGAGAAACAGAATGCAAAGAAATTATACACACACACACACACACACATATACATATGGGTAAAGTGGTGGAAATATGAGAGGGAAAGCACTAAAATCGGCAAGGGTGGGGATGAGGGATGGGAAAAGCCTTTTGCAGGAGGTAAGATTGAGCTGAGACTTGCAGATGGAAGCCAGAGAAGCCAAAAGGAGAGGTGAGGAGGGATTTTTTTAAAATATTTCTATCTGGGGCAGCTAGGTGGCACAGTGGATAGAGCACTCGCCCTGGAGTCAGGAGGACATGAGTTCAAATCTGACCTCCACACATAATACTCACTAGCTGTGTGACTCTGGGCAAGTCACTTAACCCCAGTTCCCCTCACCAAAAATATACATATATATATACACACATACATACATATATATAATATTATATATATAAATATATATATATATTTATGCTCCCCCAATTACATGTTAAAGCAAATTTTTAAACATTTTTTAAAGTTTTGAGTTCCAAATTCTATTCATCCCTTCCCTCTCCCCTCCCTGAGATGATAAGCAATCAGATACAGGCTATACATGTTCAATCATGTAAAACATTTCCATACTAGTCATTTTGTACAGGAAGACTTGAATAAAAGAAAAAGAATGAAAGAAAGAAAGTAAAAAAAAAATAGCATGCTTCAGTCTGTATTCAAATAATATCAGTTCTTTCTCTGGATAGTATGCTTCACCATTAGTCCTTTGGGATTTCCTTGGATCATTGCATTGCTGAAAATAGCCAAGGCATTCACAGTTCTTCATCAAATAATATTGCTGTTATTGCATATAATGTTTTCCTGGTACTGTTCATTTCACTTTGCATCAGTTCATCTAAGTCTTTCCAAGTTTTTCTGAAATCATCCTGCTTGTCATTTCTTGCAGCACAATAATATTCTATTACAATCATATATCACTGCTTGTTTAGCCATTCCCCAATTGATGGGCATTCCTTCTGTTTCTAATTCTTAGCTACCACAAAAAGAGCTACTATAAACATTTTGTACAAATAAGTCCTTTCCCCTTACTTTTGATGTCTTTGGGATATAGCCTTAGAGTACTGCTGGATCAAAGGGTATGCAGTTTGGACATAGTTCCAAATTGCTGTCTAGAAAGGTTGGATCAGTTCACAACTCCACCAACAGTTCATTAGTGTCCCAGTTTTCTCATATCCCCTCCAATATCTATCATTTTCCATTTTTGTCACATTAGCCAATCTAAGAGGTGTGAGGTGGTACCTCAGAGTTGTTTTGATTTCATTACTCCAGTCAATAGTGATTTAGAATATTTTTATGTGACTATAAGCAGCTTTGATTTCTTTGTCTGAAAACTGCCTGTTCATATCCTTTGACCATTTATCAATTGAGGAATGACTTGTATTATAAATTAAACTCAGTTCTCTATATATTTGAGAAATGAGGCCTTTATCAGAGATACTTGTTGCAAAAAAAATTTCCCAGTTTTTTGCTTTCCTTATAATTTTTCACTGGCTTTGCTTGTGCTAAAACGTTTTAATTTTATATAATCAAAATTATCAATTTTACATTTTGTAATGCTCTCTATCTCTTGTTTGGTCATAAATTCTTCCCTTATCCATAGATCTGACAGAAAAACTATTCCATTCTTTCCTAATTTGCTTATGGTATCACTCTTTATGTGCAAATCATGTACCCATTTTGACCTTATCTTGGTATACAGCATGAGATGTTAGTCTATACCTAGTGTCTGCCATACTCTTCCAGTTTTCTCAGCAGTTTGTGTCAAATAATGAGTTTCTGTTTCAAAAGCTTGGATCTTTGGGTTTATCATATACTATATTATTATGGTCATTTACTATAATATAATTTGTACCTAATCTATTCCACTAATCCACCATTCTATTTCTTAGCCAGTACCAGATTGTTTTGATAATTACTACTTATAATACAATTTGAGATCTGGTACAGCTAGACTGCCTTCCTTCATTTTTTTTCGTTGATTCCTTTGATATCTTTGATCTTTTGTTCTTCTAGATACATTTTGTTATTATTTTTTCCAGTTTTATAAAATAATTTTTTAATAGTTTAATTGGTATGGCACTGAGTAGATAGATTAATTTGGGTAGAATTGTCATTTTTATTATGTTGGCTTGGCTTGCCCGTGAGCAATCAATATCTTTCCAATTGTTTAGATTAGACTTTATTTGTGTGAAAAGTATTTATTGAGTTCATATAGTTTCTGGGTTTGCCTTAGCAGGTAGACTCCCAAGTATTTTATATTGTCTACAGTTATTTTAAGTGGAATTTTTCTTTCTATCTCTTGCTGCTAGACTTTGTTGGTAATATATAGAAATGCTGATGACTTATGTGGGTTTATTTTGTATCCTGCAACTTTGCTAACATTGTTAATAATTTCGAGTAGTTTTTTTAATAATTCTCCAGGATTCTCTAAATATAACATCCTATTATCTGCAAAGAGTGATAGTCTTGTTTCCTCATTGCCTATTGTAATTTCTTCAATTTCTTTTTCTTCTCTTATTGTTATAGCTAACATTTTGAGTATAATATTGAATAATAGAGGTGATAATAGGCATCCTGGCTTCACCACTGATTGTATTGGGAAGGCTTTTAGTTTATCCCCATTACAGATAATGCTTGCTGATAGTTTTAGATAAATATTATTTATCATTTTAAGATAAGCTCAGGGGCAGCCTAAGTGGCACAGTGGATAGAGCACCTGCCAGGAAGTCAGGAGGACCTGAGTTCAAATCTGGTCTCTGACCAAACACTTGACACTTACTAGCTGTGTGACCCTGGGCAAGTCACTTAACCCCAATTGCCTTAAAAAAAAAAAAGATAAGCTTCATTTATTCCTATGCTCTCTAGTGTTTTTAGTAGAAATGAGTGTTGTATTTTGTCAAAGGTTTTTCTGCATCTATTGAGATAATTATATTGTTTCTGTTGGTTTTGTTATTGATATGGTCAATTATGGTAATAGTTTTCCTAAAATTGAACTAGCCTTGCATTCCTAGTATAAATCCCACCTGGTCATAGTTTATCATCCTTGTGATATATTGCTATAATCTCTTTGCTAGTATTTTATTTAAAATTTTTACATCAATATTCATTAAGGAAATTGGTCTACAATTTTCTCTCACTGTTTTGGTTTGTCCTGATTAGGTATCAGTACCATATTTGTGTCATAAAAGGAATTTGGTAGGACTCCTTATTTTTCTATTTTTTCAAATAGTTTATATAATATTTGGACTAATTGTTCTTTAAATGTTTGGTAGAATGCACTTATGAATCCATCTGGTCCTGGGGATTTTTTTCTTAGGAAATTCATTGTTGGCTTGTTCAATTTCTTTTTTTAAAACTGGGTTATTTAAGTATTTTATTTCTTCTTCTATTAATCTGGGTAATTTACATTTTTGTAGATATTGATCCATTTCATTTAATTGTCAAATTTATTGGCATATAATTGGGCAAAAATAGCCCCTAATGATTGTCTTAATTTCCTCTTCATTGGTGGTGAATTCACTCCTTTCATTTTTGATATTAGTAATTTGGTCTTCTTCTGAGGAGGGAAAATTAACAAGACTTGGAAACTGGTTGGATATGCAGGGCAAGAGAGGAGAAAGTCCAAGCCCAAATGAGAAAAAAAAAATCTAATGGCAACCGTGATGCAATCAAAAAGAATGATAAAAATAGGATGAACATTGTCTCATTATTGCTAATAGTTTTGATACTAGAAGAAAAAATGAGGAAATATACATCCTTCTTTGCACAGGAAGGGAGAACAGGTATGAAATGTTACATGTTTTAGACATGTGTCAGGCAAGGTTGATGTGTCAGTTGGATCTACTTAGTTGTTTTAAAATTTTTGTTGCAAAAGAAGACATTTTGGGGAAGGGGTATATCTGGGAGTGGCTATGATGTAAAGATAAAAGACAGAAATGAAACTTTAAAATATATTTACATATATTAAAGGGAGAACATGAATAGTTGAGTATAACTATTACATCATGAACCTGGATGAGAATGAAAGAAAGTTAGGGAGAAGATAACATGAAGCTAATGGGGATAGCTAACATATTGGATGACAAACTCAGGATCCAAAAGGATTGGGTTCAATTTAATTAGATGAAATTCAGTACAAATAAATGGAAAACTTTGCACCTAGGTGTAAACATCCAATTTCACAAGTGTAAGATGGAGGCAACATGAATAGACAAATCTAGGGCTTTTATTGGACTACAAGCTCAATATGAATCAACACTGTGGTGTAGTAGACAAACTTGGTCTGCACTAAGAGGGGCATAGCTTCTAGGAATAGGAAAATGATAGTCCCACCATCCTCTGCCTTCACCAGACTTCACTGTACTATTATGTTTAGTTTGGGGCATAGTTCAAGAAAGATGTTATTGGAGGGAGGGAAGAAAAAAAAAGAAATTTACATGATACCTTTGTTATCTATTTAAAAGGAAGAGAAAATTGGACATACTAGATTTGCAGTTTCATGTACAATCATCTTTTTATTATACTATACTGTGGAAATGCTTGTTTTATTCCATAAAATAAAAATAAAATATTTTTTAAATGTTATTGAGCTGGATAGTGTCCAGAGGAGACCAATCAGGATGGTGAAAGGTCTTGAGACCATATCTTACAAGGATTGGTTGAAGGAACCTGGTATTTTCAGCTTGGACAAAAGACTTGAGGGCAGGAGTGCATAATAGCTGTCTTCAAATGACTGTCACATAGGAAGGGATGAGACATTCTGTTTGGCCCCAGAGGGCACACCTAGGATAAATGGGTCAACATTACAAAGAGGCAAATGATGCCAGGAAATAATTCCTAACCAAAAGGCAAGTCCAAAAGTGGAATGACCTGCTTCAGGAAGTGGTAGATTCCCTATTTCTGGAGGTCTACAAGCCCAGGTTAGAAGGCTACATGTCAGGTATGTTACAGAAGGGATTCCTCTTGAATGGATTGCACCAGATGGCCACTGAGCTCCCTTACAACTATCAAAATTTGACTCTATAAATCTTAAAATGCTATATAAATGTGAGCTATTAGTGTTTAAGAAAAATAATTCAAAGGAGTATTATTATATGACACAGAATTAATATCTAGGGGCAGCTAGGTGGTACAGTGGATAGAGCACCAGCCCTGGATTCAGAAGGACCTGAGTTCAAATCCGACCTCAGACACATAACACTTACTGGCTGTGTGACCCTAGGCAAGTCACTTAACCCCATTGTCTAACCAAAAAAAAAAAAAGAATTGATATCTTATTTTTCAAAATGTAACAAAATTATATCAAAAGAGTTTCAATCTTTTTCCTATGGACTACATATCCAAGAAGGCTTTAGGGTTGGAGAATATACAAGTCCTGAAAATGATTCTCCAGGGGCCCACATGAGAAGAACTGATGTCACTCAGCACAAGGTTTAGAAGTAAAAGTTGGAAAGAAAGAGAAAGAAGAAGGAAGGTTATCACTAGAAGCATTAGAGCCATGAAAGGACAGTGAATAGTCCCTCATTGTCAAGCAGAAGTGAGCCAGACTTCAGCTTGCAGGATGGATCAAAAGAGTTCCTGTCCATTGGAGGGCTTGTAATATGATAATCAAAGGAGCTAGGATTAAAACCAAGAACCATCTACCCAGCAAAACTGAATACAATCCTTCAGGGGGAAAAATGGACATTCAATGAAATAAAGGACTTTCAATCATTCTTGATGAAAAGACCACAGCTGAATAGAAAATTTGACTTTCAAATACAAGACTCAAGAGAAGCATGAAGAGGTAAAGAGGAAAGAGAAATCATCAGGGACTTATTAAAGTTGAACTATTTACATTCCTACATGAAAAGATGATATTTGTAACTCATGAGACCTTTCTCAGTACTAGGGTAGTTGGAAGGAATAGATAAATAGATAGATATAGATATAGACACATACACATACACATATAGACAGAGGGCACAGGATGAGTTGAATATGAAGGGACGATATCTAAAAAATAAAATTAAGAGGTGAGAGAGGATAGTACTGGGAGAAAGAGAAAGGGAGAGGTAGATTGGGGTAAATTATCTCACATAAAAGAAGCAAGAAAAAATTTTTATAGTGGAGGGGAAGAGGGAGAAGGGGAGAGGGAATGAGTGAATCTTATTGTCATCAGATTTGGCTTAAGTAGGGAATAACATACACACTTAATTGGGTATGGAAATCTATCTTACCCTACAGGAAAATAGGGGGAAGGGGATAAGAGAGGGCGGATTATAGAAGGGAGGGCAGATTTGGGGA
>NW_020954598.1:3547411-3560897 GCF_900497805.2 Vombatus ursinus | reverse complement strand
GGGGGTAATCAAAAGCAAACACTTTTGAGGAGGGATAGGGTCAAAGGAGAGAATAGAATAAATGGGGGATGGGATAGGAAAGAGGGAAATATAGTCTTTCACAAGAGTCTTTCACATTACTACTATTGAAGTGTTTTACATGACTACACGTGTATAACTTATATTGAATTGCTTGCCCTCTCAATGAGGGTAGGTGGGGAAGGAGGAAGGGAAAGAATTTGGAATTCAAAGTTTTAAAAACGAATGTTACAAATTGTTTTTACATGCAACTGGGAAATAGGATATATAGGCAATGGGGTATAGAAATCTATCCTGCCCTACAGGAAAATAAAGAGGAAGGGGATAAGAGAAGGGGAGGTGATAGAAGGGAGGGCAGATTGGGGGAAGGTATATGCAGAATGCATACCATCTTGGGGTGGGGGAGAGGAGAGATGGGGAGAAAATTTAGAACTCAAAATCTTGTGGAAATGAATGTTGAAAACTAAAAAATTAAAAATAAAATAAATATTAGGAAAACAATCAAGATAATTAGTCATTAAAAACAAAAACATCCAAAATCACATGATTATCTCAATGATGATGATCTCAAAACCACATGATAATCTCAAGATAAAGAAAAAGCTTTTGGCAAAGTACAACACTCATTTACGATAAAAATAAAAGTCAGAAGTCAGAAGGGCCTTTTTCACATCATAAAAATTCTCCATCTAAAATTAAAAATATATTATCATATGCAATGGGGATACAATAGAATCTTTCCCAATAAACATGGGAGTAAAACAACAAAACAACAACAAAAAAGAGTTCCTGTCCAGAAAAGCCTATAAGAAAGTACAGTAGAGGTCCATGGGTCAGTACCTAATGTTTCTGCAGCTATTTGAAACAAGAGGAAGAATTTCAGCCCCAATATGGAAGAGACCATTCTAAGTGACTCAAATCACCTCTCCCTGTATCTGTAGGGTTGTGAAGGTCTGCATTAAACAAATCTTGGCTTTTTCACCCTGTATCCTAAGGCAGTGCAAGCCCCAGGACTGAGGCCCCACCCTAGTAGTGGGGGAAATTGAGATGGTTGTCACTTTTGACATATATATTTCTGTCACATGCATGTCATTACATTTTTATTTAATGCAAGTAAACTGATTACTAAGGCAATGCCTCGGAGGCTTAACAAAGCACTTTGGGAAGCAAAATGAAGGATAGGAGACAATAGGATAGGAGACACAAACCAGAAATTGAATGACTCATACTCTGAGACTAGTTAGATAAAAGAGGGTCTCTGGAATGATTGTGGAAGTGTGCGGTGGGGTGTTGGATTCCTGGACAACTGTCTGTTCTATCCATGGTTTTTCTTGACTTCATAGATGCAATTAAGAGGATAGAACACTGGACCTGAAGTCTGGAATATCTGTGTTTAAATCTATCTGCCCACATAGCTGGGTGACCCTGGGCAAGTCACTGCTTCAGTTTCCCCAGCTGGGAAAATGGGGAAAGTGATATCACATGCCTCCCCGAGTTGTTATGAGGATCAAATGAGCTAATATTTGTAAAGCATGTAGTGTCTAGCACACAGTAGGCATTTTAATTATGTACATTTCAACCAGGACTGCTAATGCCATAGCAAGAAATGAATGATGGAAGGATTGGTTCATGACAGGACCAACAGGTAAGGAGTTTTTTGTTAGGAGGTCACTTGGACCTCAAATCATAGTATGTAAGTGGCTACATTGTCCAAAAGGACAATTAATCTTATCCTTACCCTGACTCTTCTATGCCAGTCGTGGGCTTGTCAGGGAGATATTCATAGCTTCTGGCCTGCAACTATGATTTGATGCCCTGAGACCCTGTCCTTCTGGTTGCTATAGAAAGGAAACGGTCCAAAAATCTCTCCAAGTGGAAAGAATCTCTATGTGATGAATCCCAAGATGGAAAGAAGCTTTTCAGCCCCTGTTCCCTGTAGCTAGCATCTTCAGTGATTTTTAAAGCCTATTCATTTTCTTTACAAAATGGAGGTTCTGCTCAGGATGAGTCATTGGATTTTCAAGCACTGTAAGTCTGATGAGATTTTCAAAGGATTATGATGCTTTTTAGACACAAGTCAATGCCCCAGACAGGACAAGCTATTTACAGTGCAAACTACCCCTCATCCCTGGTCTAACTGCATAGATAGGTGAAGTCCCCTAAGGAGTATGAGGCGAGGAGTACCACGGGAAGCTCCTCTGCCACACAACACCCTCCCCCAGCTTCTCTGGTGCCAACTGTCAGAACTGCCTGAAATGTCAGCCTTAGAAAATGATTCCTCAGTGTTAAGGCATGTGTCTCCAGAAATCCCCTGTAGCAGTGCAAATCTGGGCACGGGAGTGGGTAGGGAAGGGACCACAATAAACTAGCAACATTTTAACACCTGAGTACAAATTAGTTGATCAGATTAGTCTTGGCAGAGAAGAGGACCCTGAAAGAAAGGAACATAGGATGGCTTATTGTGGAGGGAGCAAGAGAGGAAATAATGATTCAGAGAAATAGAATGCTGCCTCTGTGTGTGTGCATGTGTGTGTGTGAATGAGTGTGCACACATGTGTGCATGTGCATATATGTGTGTGTGAAATAGGTTTGGGTTGGGGGAGTCACAGAAAAGAGCCCTGAATATTTGGAAGAAAGAGAATGAAAAAGGACAGGAAGGGAGGGCAGGACAGAGCAATTGGAAGGCATGACTAATTTCAATTACTTAAGTTTTCATGCATTTCTAGAGATTATAGATTTATAGATCATGGGAACATAGATTTATATCTGGAAAGGGCCAGATCTAAGTGTCAGATGCCATATATTCTAACATTTTTATTTTACAGATAAAGAAACTGAAGCCATGGAAGTTAGGTGACTTGCCCAAGCTCACACAAAGGCAGGATTTGAACCCAGATCACCTAATTCACTAAGCAGTGTATTTGCCATTTGGAAAGACTCTCAGAAGTTTCCCAATCCAATTCATGCCTTGAAGCCTAGATTCCTTCCATAGGATCCTTGTAAAATGTTAGCTTTGAAATAGGTTGGAATAAGGTTCCTTCCAGCTTTAACCCTTCGAATCCTACCAAGTAATTATCCAACCTCCACTTTAACACTTTCAGTGACAGATCATTTTACCAAAGGTTGACCTTGTATCTTTTGGTATTTTCTCTTCTAAACTATCTCACTAGACAGAACTTCAAATACCCATATGTCTTCTTGATTTGAAAAAATACTACTTATTGTGCAAACTACCTCTTATCCGTAGTCTGACTATACTCACCAGGGAAGTCAACAGTCACCTATGGGGCATGATAAAAGAAAGCACCATGGAAAGATCTACTACTGCCCCCCAACTTTTTTTTCCTGACAGCCTTTCAGAACTGCCTAAAGTCATAGCCTGAAAGAGTCATTCCTTCAGGTTGGAACACTTTTACACCAAGATATTTATGGGTTAATGCCAAAGAGTTTGGGTTTTTTAGAATTTTATCTGATCTGAATTAGTTAGGAGACTTAGTAGAAAACAAATGTTCAGTGTCTCAAGTCCTATCAAAAATGTGACAGTCTATCTGAGTGAAATGGTCTTAGTTCAGGGGTGGAAAACTTGTAGCCTCCAGGCTACCTGTGGCCCTCTGGGTCCTCACGTGGTGCCTTTTGACTGAATCAAAAATTCACAGAACAAGTTTGTTCTGTGAAATCTGGATCCAAAGGGATTTGTTCTGTGAAGTTTGGATTCAGTCAAAGGGTGTCACTTGAGGACCTAGAGGGCCACATGTAGCCTGAAGGCTGTAGGTTCCCCATGCCTGTCTTAGTTATATCCCCATCACTGGGAATTGATAGTCATTGAAAATGTTTTGTGAATCTAAGCCAGTGGATACCCAAAGGCATGGATTTTCTTTAATGAATCAATCAATAAATAAACATTTATTAAGTACCTACTATGTGCCAGTAAGTTAACAAGCATTTATTAAGCACTTACTATGTGCCAGGCAAAGGCAGCTAAATGGCTCAGTGTATAAAGTACAAGGCCTGGAGTCAGGAAGACTGTAGTTAAAATTTGGCTTTAGACACTTCACTAGCTGTGTAACCCTAAGCAAGTCACTTAATTTCTGTTTGCCTTCGTCTACTGGAGAAGGAAATGGCAACTTACTCCAGTATCTTTGCCAAGAAAAACCTATGGACAGTATCAGTGCGGTATGGTCCACAAAATCACAAAAGTTGGACACAGCTGAACAACAAATGCACCAGGCACTGTGCTAAGTAAAAGAACAGCTTCTGAAGATATGGATCAGGCTCTGGACTCGGGACAAGAGTTATTTCAGGTTGTATAGACTTGATGCCAAAACAGTCGATATCATCGATGGGAGAAAAACAATCAAAAGAATTGTGTGGTCAGCAAGTGTGGTGTCCTAGAAAGAGCACTGCACTCTGGAGCCAGAAAACATAGGTTCAAGTCCCAGCCCCAACACTTCTGCATGTTATAAATTTAGATAAGACACAACCTCACTGAATGTGAGTTGATTCATCTACAAAAGGAGGATAATAATAAATACACTCTCTATCTTACAGAGTTGCTACAAGAAAAAAAAAATTTAACAGTTCCAAAGTGCTACATAAAGGTAAGCCACTAATAATAATGATTTAGAAGTCAGAAAGAGGACATTCAAGATCATCCAACTGACTCATCCTACAAAGGATGACATCATCATCATCATCATCATCATCATCATCATCATCATTGTGTTGCCTGTGGCCAAAAAATGCACCACCTGTTGGCCAACCTTCAAGTGATGATGATCTCCTGAAGCATAAAGCAGTCATCTGTGATCTGTGTCTATATTGAGAGCAGTCACATGAGAAATCATGGATCCTTGAAGTTTTGAAGAAAGTATTGTGATCATTATTGTTGTTCTTTCAACAACATTGACTGACATTTCAAACTGTTGTTTTGTCTGGAATTTCAGCTATTTCTCCAATATAAGAACATTTTTCAAAATTCCCTGTGAACATTCCATCCACATCGCCCATAAGGCAACATCACGCAATGGAAATAACTCTAGACTGGGTTCTAGACCTGGCTCTATCATTCTCTGTTGCCTTGGATGAGTAACTTTCCCTCTCTGGGCCTCAATTTCCTCTTCTATAAAATAAGGAAATTGTATTAGATGATATCAAAGGTCCTTTATAGTTCTAATAGCCCAAGACTATGAAAGGGGTTCTAATAGCCCAAGGCTCTGAATATTAAATAGTAGGGCCAAGCCACCCACAAAGAAGTTGGTTCCTAGCCTTTATATCAGGCTCCTTTTGCCCTGAAAAAGAAGACACAGTAGTAGTGGACAGTAGTCCATGAATAGAAACCCTGACTGCAAAGGAATTCTGCCAATTCTGTTTAGCTTTATCTGACCTAATCATGATTGGTGTATTCAAAGGTAGCTGAGGTTTAGATTCAGGGTCTAAGCTCACTCTGTCTCCTTATAAAACCACATGGACCCTTATATCTGTGGGCCACTCAAAATCAATTGACATCCTGGACTGAGTCAGTTGCTCTGTGTGTGTGTGTGTGTGTGTGTGTGTGATTATGGATATGTCTGTCTTCCTTTCTTCAAAACCAAGTCAGGGGCAGCTAGGTGGTGCAGTGGATACAGCACTGGCCCTGAAGTCAGGAGGACCTGAGTTCAAATCCAGCCTCAGACCAAACACTTGACACTTATCAGCTGCGTGACCCTGGGCAAGTCACTTAACACTAATTGCCTAACCAAAAAAAAAAAACAACAACAACAAAAAAAACAACCAAGCCAAAGTGGGGAATTGGGATGGAGAGTGAAGCAAGACATAAACATATTGTGCCCTTGTTGTATGAGTGAGTAGGTCCACTAAATCAGGTCATATTTTTCGATAAATCCTACAGTAGGATGAAGATGCATGTGGCTGTGTCTCTGTCCCTTGCAACTGCAAACCTAGCACAGAGGTTCTTAGTTGAAACTGGGCAGCTGTCATGGAAGTGACATGGGTCACAGTCTCTCCTACAGAAAAC
Source organism: Vombatus ursinus (assembly GCF_900497805.2). Classification (NCBI taxonomy): domain Eukaryota; kingdom Metazoa; phylum Chordata; class Mammalia; order Diprotodontia; family Vombatidae; genus Vombatus; species Vombatus ursinus. The sequence goes on along the minus strand of NW_020954598.1, from coordinate 3,554,866 downwards.
TGAGGATGAGGGAATCTCTAAGCCAGGGATTCTTAACCTTTTGTGTCTAGACCCCTTTGTCAGTCTGGTGAAGCCTATGGACCCCTTCTCAGCATAATATTTTAAATGCATAAAATACAAGAGTCAATAAACATTTCTTAAGCTCCTACCATGTGCTAGGCACTATGCTAAAGCACTGGGGACACAAAAAGAGGCAAAAGACCGTTCCTACTCTCAAGGAGCTTGCAATCTCATCACAATCTAATACCTAGGATTATGAAGGAAACCAATTATATCTAAATAGTGTTTAAAAAAACAACAAGTTCATAGACCCTAGGTTAAGACCCCCTACCCCATAGAGGCAGTTATGTAACTGAGTTTCATTGGTGTGGCTGCAGAAGAGCAGACCTAAGGAAAGTGCCTGGAGAGATGGGGAGTCCCAGCTTCACACAGCCCTGGGAGAAGAGGGGAAGCATTGGTTGTGGAGAATTCACAGCAACAGTAACAGATAGGTTACCCTAGGGAACCACAATGAAAGATTGTGGGATTCATTTTGAGTTGGGGGTCTGAAAGATGACAGCTCTATAATGAATCACTTCATTCATGTCTGACTCTTTGTGACCCCATTTGGGGTTTTCTTGGCAGAGATACTAGAGTGGTTTGCCATTGCCTTCTCCAGCTCACTCTACAGATAAGGAAGCTGAGGCAGATAGCATTTAAGTGCCTTGCCCAGGGTCACATAGCTAGTAAGTGTCTAAGGCTGCATTTGAATTCAGGTCTTCCTGACTCCAAGTCTACCACTCTATCCACTGTGCTACCTAGCTGCCTCAAGGGAGCAAGTGCTAGATTTGAAATCAAAGAACTGGGCTTAGAATCCTGGCTCTTGCATTTACTTTTATCTGAATTTGGATAAGTCACTTCATTGCCCTGAGACTAAGCTTGTTGTTCAGTCATTTCGTTGTGTCCAACTTTTCATGACCCCATTTGAAGGTTTCTTGGCAAAGGTACTGGACTGGTTTGCTATTTTCCTTCTCCAGGTCATTTTACAGACAAGGCAAATAGGGTTAGGTGAATTGCCCAGGGTCATACAGCTAGTAAGTGTCTGAGGTAGGATTTGAACTCAGGTATTCCAGACTCCAGGAGCTGCCCACCTAGCTGTCCCTTTGTACTAGAGGCTAAGCTTCTTCAGAGGTCTATGAGGTGTTCAGGGAAGACCAGTACCTCTGTTGGAAGGGCTTGCTTGTTGTCAAACAACAAGCTTCATCAGCTGCAAATTGAAAGGGTGAACTAGATGGCCTCTAATGTCTCTTTCAAACCTAAATCTTTCCTTCTATAAATGAAAAAATAAATAACTACCCCATTGTCATCAGTTGAAGGAACAGCAGATGTTTAGGCTAGAGAAGGGAAGACTTAAAGGGGATTTGACAGCTGTCTTCAAGTATCTGAAGGATGTTCACCTGGAAGAATAGTTACGCTTGTTCCCTTGAGACTCGGATGGCAAAACTAGAAAGCAAAGAGAGGAAGTCGGAATGAGACAAATTGTGTCCAGAAAAATTTCAAAGGTCATGCATTCTCCCTCCTTGGAGGTACTCAAGTTCGAATGACCTCCCGTTGGGTTTGTTGCTAGAAGAAATTCTTTTCAATTACACGTTCAACCAAATGGCCACTGAGGTCACTTCCAACTCTGAAATTCTATGTTTTTGTGATACTGTGAGATGGATGCTCAGGTCTCTTACTTACAAGTCCAGAGCTTCTAGAAATGCCACGCTGCCTCAGCACCAAGCTATTGTGTGCACAGGTGTTATAGATTCAGGGCAAATGAAAGTCAATAAGGACAGAGTCTGTGCCCTCAAGAAGCTTACAGATTAGGTAAAGAAGAAATATACATATAAATGAGACAATCATAGAACAAAAAGTAAATGTGTGATAATGAAATCCCAAGAAGGTGCAAGTTTTTGAAATAGCTGGAAATGACAGCAGAGGCAGTGCTGTAATCTAACTATATCTATATAAAAATAGCAACACACCAGGAGAAAAATATACACAGTGTTTATAACAATATGAACAAAAAGAACTCTAAAACACAGCTGAATGCTGAGCAATCTTAATGATACAAGTTGGCCCTAGAGAGAAGAAACACCTCTTTTTGAACTAGAGGTAGAGGACTATAAGGGAGGAATGTTTCATAGATGACTCAATTACTAGATTTTAAGCTCCTTGAGGGCAGGGAGTCTATTTTGCCTTTCTTTGTATCCCCAGAGCTTAGCACAGTGCCTAGCACACAGGAGCTGCTTAATAAATGCTTATTGATTGACTGGGGTGTATAGGGTTTTCAGGAAAGACTAGCATATCTGGTGTGAGGGCTTGCTTAGCCCTTTAAAGGGTTACTCATCCACCTTTGGTCTCTACCTGACTCTGAACTCTCACCTGTGGCTCCAAGAAGCTGTAGCATATGCAGAGGCCACACCCATTGGTAGATGGGCTAAACCAGGTTAAGAGTAACCAACAGGCCTCAAATCAGTTGGTGATTTAGGGGAGTGTCTACCCCAAGTATGTGAAGACTACCCCAGTGGAACGGGCAGATGAGAACAATTTGTTCCCATGAAGGTATGTAAAGCAGGTGCTGTGGAATAATTAGAACTCTGTCAGACATCAAAGATGCCAAAGTCATCCACACATTCTGGGCCATCTCCAGTCACCTTAACTTTTATTTTGCCACTGGACTTTGACAACTCTGGAAAAGTGAGGCTAACAAGTTTGCGCAACTCTGCCTCACTTAAATACAATTCACCCACAAGTCAAGATATCAAGATGTCATTGGTCCTCTTTGAAAATGAAGGACAAACTACAGTATTGATTGACTGCTGGTTTCCCTTTGATTGACTTCCTTTGTTGCAAGAGGGAGCTCCTTTGTGTGCCTATGGAGAAGGGATAATAAATATTCACAAATGACTATGATGTAAACATAAAAAGCATATATAAATTATGCTTTTTTAAATAGCAACAGCAATGAAGTGTTTTTGAGAATACAGTACACAAACGAAAAAGAGATCAGAAGGAACCATAGAAGCAGAGGGCATTTTTGTTAGTTAAAATTATAAGTAATTTGGAATGTATTGTCTTATATATAATCATGTTTTATTTTACTTATTTTTGTTTTTGTTGTTCATTAAACAAAACTATAAGTTTAAGAAAAAAGACATCAAACTGCCATGATATTATATTTTACCTGCAAAAAAGACCTCGTCTCGTGTGTACTGAGCCCAGAATGAAATGTTTCTATATTTGTATGTATGGGATAATTAGAAATCAATGATTACTTGTATGTGTTAAAGAAGAAGGCTGAACTCTGATCATATTAGAGAACAATGATAAAATTCAAATTATTCAAATTATGATGAAATTAATGAATCATGATTCTATTTAAATTTCTATTCTTAAAAGCCATAATTTATTTAAGGAAAGCCTTGTGAATCTCCATCAGTAAAATGAGAGGGTTGGACTATGTAATCTTTAACCTCCCTTCCAGTTAAAATGACTATGATTATATGATTAGAGATGTTAGGACATGAAAGTATTAGCTAAACCTTGTTCCTTGGTGTTAAATTTAAATCCTGTGAAATTCAAAAAACACTTGTGGAAATGAAAACAGATTTATTTATCAACAGTCTTCATGAAAGTAGAGTCACTTAGCAAAATCATTGATTAGCTTTGGAAATAATTGTGGAACCACAAATAAGTCCATTAATTGTTCTTCCTTACTATGAACACAACTGACTGTGCCTTTAGATGTGGTATGCCCCTGACATTTGACAATAACCAGATTCTTCTAGTTCTGAGTTAGACAAAGATATACAGAAATCCAAAGCATTTATTAAGGGCTTTCTTTGTGCTAAGCACTGGTTATATAAACAGAAGCAGGGGCATCTTGGTGTCCCAGTGGATAGAGCACCAGCCCTGTATTCAGGAGGACCTGAGTTCAAATCTAACCTCAGACACATAACACTTACTAGCTGTGTGGCCCTGGGCAAGTCACTCAACCCCATTGCCTAACCAAAAAAAAGAAAAAGAAATTAAAAAAAATGGAAGCAGACAAGACTAATCCTGCCTTTATCTCCTTTAAGGAGACTACATTCTGATTGGGAAAGACAGCACCAAAAAAAAAAAGAAACTGGAAAGGTGGGGGAGAGGGGAGCTGTTAATCGCTGAAAAGTGGCTTGGAGACTTGGTTCTTGACAATGCAAATGTAAGCCAGGCAAGGTGAAAGTTCACCTATCCAAGCCAGAGGACCTAGGATCAGAGTCCAAGGTGGGGAGGGAGAGGAGGAGCAGGTGAGAATGATGGCCAGAACGTAGGGCAGCATGGTAAGGAGATGACTGGGAAAAAAAGAGAAACTATTGAATAGTGTTTGAAAGTTACAAATGTTTAGTAATGGATAAACAAGTCTATGTCTCTGCGCAGCAATTGTAGCCAATTCTGAGGTTTAAGCTTAGCCTTCCAGGAATAATCCATGCAGCTGTGCCTATAAAGACCCATGAGGAACTCAAAACCTCACAGGTTATCTTGCCTGGCTCCTTTCCCAAACCTCGCCTCTCCCCCCCACCCCCGGGAATATTTCTCAACATCACGGCATCATGACACCAAGCACTAATGCTGTGAATAAGCTCTCACTGAAACCATGCTTTGGAGAGCTGTTCCCCAACGAATGTGGTCAAAGGATATCAACAAAATGCTCAAAAGAAGAATTGCAAGTGTAAAGCTGGGAGTTTCTACCCCAAGCCCCCTAACTAATGTAATCACCCAAGGCACAGACACCTTAAATTAATCAATCAACCAGTAAACACTTAATAAAGGCCTATTATGTGCCAGGTGTGTGCAAAGTATCAGGGACACAAAAAGAAGAAAAAAAAACAATCCCTGCCCTCAAGGAGCTTACAATATAATACAGGAGACAGCATGGAAACAAATCTATACAAAGTAAACTATATACAATATTAGTGGTAAATCTCAGTAAAAGATGGGATTTTAAAAGATTTTAAAAGAAATTTAAAGGAAGCCAGGGAAGTCAGGAACTGGAGTTGAAGAGGGAAAGCATTCCAGCCATGGGAGACAGCCAGAGAAAATGCCAGGAGCCAAGAGATGGAGTGTCTTGTTCATGGAACAATCAGAAAAGCCTGTGTCATCGGATTGAAGGGTACATGGAGGAAAGTCAGTATAAAAAGACTGGAAAGTTAAAAGGGGGCTAGGATGTAAAGGGCTTTGAATGCCAAGCAAAGCATTTTGCATTTGATCCTCCAGGCAATAGTGAGCCATTTGGGTTTATTGAGTAGGGAGTGATGTGATCAGACTGACTGGATTGACTGAATCAATAAATCAATAGTATAACCTAGGTATTGAGGAATTTTCATTTAACCTCATAACATATGGATGAGCCCTTAATAAATTTGAAATCACAGTGGGACTTTGGACCATAGTATGGGCAAGTGACACCTCATTGTGAATAGTTGAGATAAAGTTTGATCTCTGGACCCATGTAGAAAACAGAGCAGTTTGGAGTCAAGCAGTCCAGAAGCCTTAGTGGCGAGGGAGCTCCAGCTAAGCTCCTAAATGTGAATTTAGGTGAGGATAAGTGGAGAGTTTCTTCTTCTCTATGTGTCCCCCCACCCCATTCTGAGTTCCTGTCAGAAATCCCACCACTGACTGGAGGCAATATCCAGACTGATGGAGATACAGGGGCCAGTACGGAGGGCCAGTACCTATAGACAGATGTGGAAAGACAGCAACAGTTTCAAGAAGTAAGACTCCCTTTTGGCAGAGAGAAGTGCTATCTGTGGTTTCAACTGAGGCACTGATCCTCAGAACTTAGCAGAGAGGTCTACCTAAGGGAAACTTCACAAGGAAAGACTCTACAAAGGGGAAAAGGATCTCCAGGAACTAGAAGCCATGAGTTTACCCTTTGGCCACATGTGTTCTTCACACCTGGAAGTTGCTCACATCATTCTCTTTAAGCCCATTCTCTCTAAAAACCCTGTGTGCGCAGAGGAAGCTTATGTCGCCAATTTGGTGGAAATGTTTTTGTAACTACTGTTCTTTCTATATTTTCTCAACAAAATCTCTTCTACTAGCTAACTGAAGTCTTGGTGACTGGAGTTAATGGGAAGCACAGAGTGGATTTTACTGAGCAACAGTAATAGAAAACTCCAGCCCCCCAAGATTATTCCTAGAACCCTGAGAGAAGTAGTCAGCTTCCTTCTGGGCACTGGCTACTGATATGAGTGGGAGTTGGAGAAGAGGCCTGGAAGGGACCACATGAAACAACTACATGAAAGATTGTTAAAGATCACTAGTAACAAGAGAAATACAAATCAAAACAACTTCACACTCAACAAATTAACAAAAATGACAAAAGATGAAAATAGTTAATGTTTTAGGGGCTATGGGAAAATGTTAATGCACTATTGGTGGTACCATGAATTGATCCAACAGTTCTAGAAAGCAATTTGGAATTATGACAAGATCAACAAGCATTTGTTAAGTGCCTACTACGAGTCAAGCATAGTACTAAGTACTAGTAATACACATAATAGCAAAAAAAAAATATATATATATATATATATAGTCTCTGTCCTCAAACAGCTTAAATGGGGGGGGGAAGAGAGGGAGGGAAGGAGGGGGAGGGGGAGGGGGGAGGGGCAAGGAGGGTTTATACATAAAAGGAAGCTGAAAGGGCACCAAAACATTTATAGCAGCACTTTATGGGGTAGCACAGAATTGGAAACAATGTCTAAAGGAATTATGGTACATGAATATGATAGAATATTCTTACACAAGGAGAAACACATATGTGTGTGTGTATGTATATATATATATATATATATATACACACACACATACATAAGCTTCCTCTGCATACACAAGGTTTTATATATATATATATATATACATATATATATATATATAATACAGAGAGACATGGAAAGACATGAACAGATGCTAAGAACCAGAAAAAATATATCAAAAGAAAAATATGGCAAGAGAGAGAGCGAAATGTAAAAAAAAATAATAATCAAAACAGAATTGTATAATTTTGAGGGCTCTCTGATTGGGGAAGAGAAGGCAAATAATTGGTAATAATGCTATAAAATAAAAAAAATATCAGTAATTTTTAAAAATGCTTTTAGAGAAAGGCAGCTAGGTGGTGCAATAGATAGCGCTGGGCCTGGAATCAGGAGGACTCATTTTCCTGAGCTCAAATCTGGCCTCTGATGCTTAAGCTGTGTGACCCTGGGCAGGTCATTTAACCCTGTTTGCCTCAGTTTCCTCATCTATAAAATGATCTGGAGAAGGAAATGGCAAATCATTTCAGTATCTTTGCCAAGAAAACCCCAAATGGCATCACGAAGAGTCAGACACGACTGAAATGACTGTACAACAGCAGCTTTTACAGAACCCTGGTCTTGACTTGTTTGGGAACCA
>NW_020954598.1:3524749-3547376 GCF_900497805.2 Vombatus ursinus | reverse complement strand
TGTGTGTGTGTGTGTGTGTGTGTGTGTGTGTGTGTGTGTGTCCTGCTCCCTGTAGGAGTTTGTATGACTTTTGTATCTCAAGAGAGTGAACCTCCCTTATAGAGATCCACTTGTTTCAGTGTGTCTGTGTGTGTCTGGAATGACCTAGTAGCAGTTTCAGAATGCTTCAGATCATTGCGGAAAAGAGATCTGTCATAAAAGCTTATTAGCATATCATGCATGGGTCTCAGCTCTGAGATCTTGGTTTTATGACCTCATCAATATTCATCACTAAGAACAATGGGGAAGGAAAGAAATAGTTAAGTAGAGGAAAATCAAATCTTGTCACACTATTCATAAGAGTATAAGGGTTTGCTTGACTATACTTGTTTGGAACAAGTTTTCTTTTTCTTGCTTTCTCAATGGGTAGGGGAGGAGTAGAAGGCAGAGAATTCAAATCATACAAAATAAAATTGAATTTTAAAAAGCACAAAACTAAAATTTTTAAATTTGCAAAAGAAAAAAGAATATATTTATAATATATAAAAGGACATATTGGACTTTAGACTATTTGGGTCAGATTGGACTTCAAAATGAGTCAAAAACTACTTTCTACCCAGTTGGGAGAAAAATTACATAGCCTCTCTCAGCCTCAGTTTCCTCGCCTATAAAATGAAGATAATGATAGCACTTAAGCCACAGGATTGTCTGTGAGGATCAAATGAGATGACACACATAAAACACTTTGCAAACTGTATGAGCTATATAAATGCTAGCTACTATTATTATCAGAGGAAGCTCTTGAGTCCCTGACCTATATAAAGTCCAGGGAAAAATCAGGAGTTCTGTGCGCATAGGCAACGATTCCACAAGCTGAGAGTGATGAATTGGCCATTGATTCTCTCTACCTAGAGGCCCTGAAAAGTCTCTAGTGATTTTGTTATATCAAAAGGGCTCTTTGCCCCTTTGACTGAAGTATTTTCAACAGGATTATAAACTCCTTGTGCACATATGATCTCAAAAATCCCTACTGCTCTTACTTATATGAACCTTTTTTCCTAGGATGGTACTATAGAATTTTAGAAGTAGAAGAGATTCTCAAAAAGCTATTTGGTCCATCCCATATCCAAATATGACACTCCTTTGCAGCAAGATTTATTTCTCTTTTTTGATTATTTTTTCAAAGGGATATATACTGAGATGATATAGCAAAGAATAGAAATACAAACTCATGTTCCCACCCACCCACATGTGTAGGGAGAACAACTCCATTTTGCACATTTTTATTTGTGACTAAGACCCTCCATTTTGACCATGATGTGCTGACAACGCCCCTCATCCACTTCAAGTAATCCAGATTAAGCAATGTGTTACTTACCTCTCTGGTATGATTTCCTTGTGACCCACAGACCCGGAATCCAGCTCTTACAAAATACAGGAACCTAATATCTCATCAGTTAAGTCTCACTTTCTTTGTACTTTAAGAGCCTTTAGAGCTATATAAACCAAATCTCTACCCTAGGAAGCTGCAGTTGCTAGTAGGGGTAATCTGCCTTACAGTATTAATAAATTACTTTCTCTTTCAGTTTGGCTACTCATTTTTTTTTTACTTCCAGTGTTGGGGGCCTGCTGGTGGGTGAAATATTCTCAGCAGTGCAACTTGCTTGGGAAAATTCCCCCCACTACCACCCCAGTGTCCTGAGGAGAGTGGGCTCAGACTCAGAGTGGCTGCTACAAACATTTCTTCCATCAAATTCACTTCCAAATGCAGCATACCCAGTGGATCGCATTCCCTTGCCAGACTCAGGTGTGGTCCAGTATCTCAATAACCAGAGTGATTCACAGCTGGGCTGGATCCTAGGTGGTAAATCCTCTGGTGAAGACATTTCATTACTGTTTCCTAAAGCACTGCCTAGGACACTAGAGATACAAAGACAAAAACAAAACAATCCCTGCCCTCAGGGAACCTATAGTTTACTAGGAAACAATCAATGTGTACAATGGTAAGTGAATACATGTATAAATAAAAAGAACTTCAAGAGAGTGGAGACTAACACCTAGGAGCAGGTAGGTGGTATACTGCATAGAGTGCTGGGCCTGGAGTCAGGAAGACTGACACTTACGAGATGTATAACCTTAAGCAAGTCACTTAAACTTTTTTTTTTTTGCCTCAATGTCCTTACTATAAAATGGGTATAACAATAGCACCCATCTTTCAGGGTTATTATGAGATAATATTTTTAAAGCACATAGTAGGCACTATGTAATAAATGCTAGCTATTATTATTACTAGCTTGGGGAAATCTATCATGACCTTGGTCAAATCAACTCCATCATTTCTCCTGGAATGGGCTATATCATTCCACAAGCCTTACTGTTACTTTGTACCAAAGTAAGCCTCCTTGGCAATCATTTCCCTATCTCCCTGAGAACAAAGATTATCTTTGCTTTTATATTTGTATCCTAGGTGCTTACAAAGTAAATATTTAATACATGCCTTTTCCATTCATTCATTAGGGGAAGCCTACAGTTTGAAGTGAATTGTGAAGGAAGCTAAGGATTCTAGAATGGAACGCAATACAGATATGGAACACCACTAGTTCAAAGACTTGGAGGTAGGAAATACAATAATGTATGTGTGTGGGCATGGGTGTGGGGTGGGGAACAACTAGCAGGCCATCCCTGATAAATGGTCTTCGAGCCACCCCTTAAAGACTTCCAGTGATACAGAACTCACTGCCTCCAAAGGCAGCTCCATCCACTTTGGGACAGTCCTAACAGTGAGCAAATTCTTTCTCATGTTGAGTTGAATTCTGCCTACCTTCGACTTCTACCATTGCTCCTACTTCTGCTCTCTGGGGTTGAACAGGACCCATCTAATCCCCTTCCATACAAAAGCCCTCGTAGACACAAACATGTAGTTCTGCATTACCAAATTAATGAAAATGAAATACCTCAAATGCGTGAAATATATGTGATATAGATGGTTTTTTCTCACTTAAGGCCAGCCTGTCTCCTCTACAGAAAACCAGGTATTTTTATTATTTATGCCAGAAGACAGAGAATTTCTTTATAGCTATTGCTAGAAAGATGAGATCTCCCACTTTGTGTTCTATTTTAATATTATCATCTTTGTCCTGGAAACCTATGATCTGGATTCCAACATTTAGCATTCATTTCATTAGATTAATATGAGGCACTTCTTTGACCTTTTCAGTATTCTATCATTTGTCCTGTCTTTCTGTTCCTTACACCCACTTTTTGCAGCTTTGCTCAGCTGTGGGAAAGCTGACTAAGAGCAGGAGTGGAACTGCAGCCTACTGATATCTTCTGAGCAGGGCTTCTAATAAGAGCTGTACAAAGCTTTAAGACTCTCAGAGTGGATCTGTCATCAGGACCAGCGCAAGGGTAAAAAAAAATGACACAGCATTAACGGGCTTTTGCAGAAGAGACTACAGGGAGAAATGATAATGCAAACTTCAGGTCATCTCACACTACAGGTCAGATGGACAGTCTGCGGCATTTCCTGATTTTTTTTAGAGGCAGCTGGTCATAAGGGTTAGACAATTAACTTGGAGCCAGGAAGATCTGAGTTCATATCTGGCCTCCAACACCCACCATATGACCATAGACAACTCACTTAAATGTAACTAGCCAAGTCACATGTCACACCAAGTCAACATCTAATGTACCATAGGATCATAGATTGAAATCTAGAAAGAACCTTAAAAGTCAGGAGCCCGACCCCCACTCATTTTAAAGATGGGGAAACTGAGGTGGAGAGAGGATAAGTGACTTGCCTAGGGTTACACAGCTAGCAATTTATTGGGAGGATTTGAATTAACACTTTACAATTTTCCACTCAAGTGCCATCCATAAGCCCTTTTCTGATTCCTCCAGATGCTGTTGTCTGACTAGATATTTTGTACGAATTTGTGTTGTTATACTGGAATTGCAATAAAATATTAGTTCCTTGAAGATGGTCTATTTGACTTCTATCTTTGTATCCTCAATGTTTAACACGTTAAGCAATGCTTGCTAATTGACTGATTGAAAAAGGAGAGGGTTATGCTCAGCAAACTTTCATTAAAGACTAGATTAGAAAATTTATGTACCACCAAATATAAAATTTCTTTTGTTAGTGTTTCTAAATGTCTTAACTCAGTGTGTTATTTCTGAATGTAGCTATAGGGTATGACTCACAAAAGAACTGAAATAGCTCTGAGGCTAGCTGCCAAAACCATTGCAAACACTTAAACCTGAAACAGTTCAGATACTGTAAGGAAAAGAGGGAGCAGGTACCTGGTTTGGGCATTTGGATACAAGCTGGATTCACTTAATTCAGCAGTTAAAAAGTACAATGTACTGTACTAGGCACTAAGGAAAGAAAGATAAAAAATAATTCTCTTTTCTTAAGGAGCTTACAGTTGAAGTAGGAATCAGATGTACATAAATAAAGATGAGAAAGGAAGGGTGAACCTTCAAGAATCATATTGTCCTTTTGCCACATGAACTCTAAGTTTGAACCCACCTTTCCCTTGAATTCTACATGTATTCATCAAAGAGTTTTGCCCTCCTCTTCGCTGCCCCCCATTTGTGATGTTTGTACCAATTGCTCATATAATACGAACTTAGTAAATGTTCCTAAAAGCTAATTAAATGTGGCTAACAGATTGATATCAACTGATAATGAATGGGGAAAGCATACCAGTAGGGTTAGGTACTGGGCTCATTTATTCAACCAATCAGCAAGCATTTTAAGCACCTACTATGTGCCAGGCACTGCCCTATTACCAGAAGAAACAAAGAAAAGGAAGGAAAAAAAAAAGAAACTGTGCCCTCAAGGGTTATATTTTTTTGAAGTAGACAACATATACATTAATAAACGTATATTAAACAATACAAGATAATTGGGGAGGGGAGATGTTTTATACTCCATCCTTCCACATGTTATCTTATTTTATCTTCACAACAATCTTAGGAGATAGGTGGTATTATTACCTTCATTTTATAGATGAGACAACTGAGGCAGACAAAAGTTAAGTGATTTTCTCAGGCCACATAGCTAGTAGTGTTTGAGATTGCTTTGAAGCTGGGTCTTCCTGACTCTAGATCTAGTGTTCTATCTACTATAACTCCTAGCTAGTTACCTCATAAGCAAAGTTGATAAGGAAGAAGCATAAGGCAAATCTGCATGGTCCATATTTTCACAGGCTGTCACTAACACCTGGAATTCTCTACCCCCTCTCTGAAGTCAGAAAGAACAAATCACAGTTCTTGGGGTAAAAATGTTAAAAAAAATTTTTAATTGTGGTATTAGGGGTGTGAGGCGAGGGAAGGTAGAAGCAAGAGAATCTCAAAGGTCCTTTTTTTTTTAATGATGGAATTCTAGCCACCCCTTTAATTTGTCACATGTTCTCTGCCAGGGCAAGCAGAACAGCATTCATCACCAGGCAATCTGTGACCCAAGAGAAACCTGGGTCAGATAGGAATGCCTCCATTTTGGAATATTGCTTTCTAGTACTATAGCAAAGGCTTGTACGCCAAGGATAGAATTGGTTCTTTAAGTGAGACCAGTGACTCACTGGTCACTAGAACAGATAATGTATTGCCTACATTATCTGAGGAGTGTTGAAAAGCAGCTGGCCCCCCAAATCTCCTCTCCTCTTCCATCTTACATGAATGGACCATACATTTAGAGCCAGAAAGAATCTTTAAGGCTATCTTGTCCAATTTTCTCATTTTAAAGATGAGGAATATTAGGCCCACAGAAGTTACGTGATTTGCCCAGGGTCACAGCAAAGCAGTATCAGAGCTGGGAGACCAATCCAAATCCTCTTCGAATCCACTGCTCCTTCTACTCTATCACATTGCTGGAGCTGAGATTCCTACATAGAACGATGGGATTTTATAAGTTTGGAAGGCATCATACAGGTTATCTGCCCAGCAATGGCTGACTGAAATTGGGCATTTGTTTAAAAAGTTTATAACATGCATTTGCTTGAGCTAATGTGGTCTAACTTATGGTTCTTTGAATAATCTTATTAATCCAACTTTATATCCATTGGAACAAAGAGACAAAGGGCTACTCTCTCTCTCTCTCTCTCTCTCTCTGTGTCTGTGTGTGTGTGTGTGTGTGTGTATGTGTGTGTGTGTGTGTATGTATATATATGTGTGTATGTGTGTGCATGCACACACTTTAGGAAATTGCAGGCAGCTCTAAGAAAGCTGATCTAGCCAAGTCCTAACTAAAGCATGAATCCCTTTCAGCAATGACAATCACATACTGGAGTTCAAGTAGAGTAGGCTGGCTAAAGGAACTAAGGGCCTCTTTTTATAATGCAAACATACTGTATAGGCAAGAGAACACATGTCAGATAAGCCAGTTTACTTCACAGTACCCTGAGGAGAAGGGGCCCAGGGCAGGTAAATTTGAAGGGGGTAGGATGGTGATCTAAAGGTCCAAAGGTCATACTTAACCGGGGCTCCTTGATGAAGGGTCCTGGACTGCTGGAGGGATTTGCATGGGTGCCTAAAAAGGTTGCAGAGAGAAGAAAAAAAAAAGAGAGGAGCAGTTGGTGACAGAATGTTTATTTCATACTCTACAATGCAGGCAGGACTCTCCAATCCACAATGCAAAGCAAATACATTCTTCCCCTTCTGGTTGCCCCTAACAACCTGCTACTGAAAGGCATATGTCAATGACTATTTCAATACAGAAAGAAAATGAAGAATACACAGCCTTCTCACTCCCATAGTCAAGCACTCTGGATTTTAGTTTTGCATATCGCACACCAGGGAAACTATTACTAATTCTCATAACAATCAGTACCAACATTGTGTTTTTCCACCAGAAAAAAAAACAGACCTTTTTATTCACCAATAAATTTACCAAGCTGATGCAATTCAATTATGCCTGAAGTTTTCTGACACTGAGAATTTTATTGTGGATTTTAAATTTTTTATCTGTTTTTATTTTTAGAAACCTCAGCCGTCAGTAACTAATTATTTTTCAAAATGGTAATCCTTTCTTTAGTACCTTGGTACTGTGGTTCACCTAGAATCATTAATGTGATCCATTCATTGATCAACGGCTCAGTCCATAAGCATCCAAGTGCCCATAAAACTTCACATGTATCGATTGGTACTGGACATAGTCAGGAAATATAAACATTCAGGCATTCTCTTATTGCCCCAGTTCTGCTCTTTGTCTTCATTTGCATCCCAGCCCAGCTCTCCAAAAACAACTGGGATAAACCAGGATTTGTGGATGGTAGGGAACAGATTAACATGGTTGTGCTTTGTGTGTGAACTTTGTGTATTTGGCATCTTATTATTCACACAGCCGAAGGAGAAAAAAAGGCATTTATAATAAAAAATGGTGGCTAGTCCACAATTTATATTTGGCTTTTGGGTGAATTTTTAATTTCAATTTGATTCAGTTCAATTCAAGACGAGAAGCAGATGGCTAGGTGGGCTTGTAGAGTGCAAATCCTGAACCTGAGTTTCAGTTCCATCTCAGGATACTTACTAGCTATGGGATTCTAAGTTACTTGTTGTTGTTGTTGTTGTTGCTATTGTCGTTGTTGAGTTCATGGCCCCATTTGGAGTTTTCTTGGCAAAGAAACGAGTGGTTTGCCATTTTCTTCTCTAGCTTATTCTACAGATGAGGAACTGAGGCAATTAAGTGACTTGCCCAAGGTCACACAGCTAGAAAGTGTTTGAGGCCAGACGTGAACTCAAAAAGACTCACCTTACTGACTTCTAGCCCAGCACTCTATCCACTGCACCACCAAACTCAATTTCCCTTCTATAGCACTTGCCTCCTAGGGTTATTGTGAGTATGAAATGAGATAAAATATGTAAAGTGGTTTGTAAATTTTTAAGGGATTTGGACACTATTGATTACAGAAATGCAAATTGAAACAACTCTGAGGTACCACATCACGCCCATCATATTGGCTAATATGACAGAAAAGGTAAGTGACAAATGTTGGAGGGAATGTGGGAAAGTTGAGACACTAATGCATTCTTGGTGGAGTTGTGCATTGATTCAACCATTCTGGAGAGCAATTTGGAACTATGCTCAAAGTACTATAAAATGTGTGTATTCTTTGACCCAGCAGTACCACAACTAGATCTCTATTCCAAAGAGATTTTAAAAAGAAAAGAAAAAAACCTATATGTGCAAAAATATTTATAGCGACTCTTTTATGGGGGCAAAGAATTAGAAATTAAGGGGATGCCCAACAATTGGGGAATGGCTGAACAAATTCTGATATATGGTTAGGATGGAATACTGCTGTGCTATCTTATAGCCATTTCTTAAATGATGAGCAGGATGCTTTCAGAAAAACACAGAAAGTCTTACATGAGCTAATGCAAAGTGAAGTGAGCAGAACCAGGAGAACATTGTATAGAGTAACAACATTATGCGATGATCAACTGTGAATGGTACAGCTGTTCTCAGCATTACAACGATGCAGAACAGTTCCAAAGGACTTAGGATGAAAAATGCCATCCACCTCCAGAGAAAGAACTGATGGAGTCTGAATGCAAATCAAAGCATACTTTTTTTTTACTTTTTTGTTTTTCTTGGGTTTTTTGGGGGGGGGAGGGTCTGTGTTTTCTTTCTCAACATGACTAATATGGAAATGTGTTTTGCATGACTTCACAGGTATAACCTTCATCAAATTGCTTGCTTTCTGAATGAGGGGGGAAGGGAGGGAAGGAGAGAATTTAGAACTCTAAATTTTTTAAAAACAAATCTAAAAAATAGTTTTTACATGCAACAAGAAAAAAGAAAATATTAGAAAATAAATTAATTAATTAAAGGGATTTGGACTGGACCTATGATTTTATTGATACTGGGAGCTCCCAGATGAGGAAACTTCTTCTACCAGTGAAAGTTACTTCTTGTTGTCCAGACTTGTACACTTAGAGAGCTGCTTAGAGGGAGCACTGAGAGTCCTGGTCACAAAGCCTGTATCAGAGACAGAACTTGACCCAGATTTTCTAGGCTCCAAGACCATCTCTGAATCCACTGATCCACACTATTTCATACAAACCTTTAAGCACTACAGAGCCTAGATGGTGCAGTAGATGGAGCCTGGGCTTGGAAACAAGAAGACCCAAGTTCAAATTCAGCCTTAAATACTTACTAGCTATGTGACTCTGAATAAGTCATTTAACTTCCATCTCAGTTTCCTCAACTGTAAAATGAGGATAACAATATCACTTACCATCCAGGGTCGTTGTGAGGATCAAATAAGATGATATTTGTAAAGCACCTGGCACACAATAGGCACTTAATTTAAAATGCTTATTTCTGTCCTTTCAGGCATTTGTTCTAGTTCCTGTAATTTGAATGTGCCACATCTGATATCCTAGGATTTAGCTTCAAATGAAATGATGAAGCCACATCTTTCCCTTGTTCAACTCCTTCATGCTCCCTATTCCATAAAGGGACAGGCATGTCTCTCTGGGTCTCCGTCTCTCTCGTCTCTGTCTCTCTGTCTCTGTCTCTCTGTCCCTGTCCCTCTGTCCCTGTCCCTGTCTCTGTCTGTCTGTCTGTCTGTCTCTCTCCCTTCCTCCCTCCTTCCTTTCCTCTCTCTCTCTCTTTGTCTTCTAAAACCTTTCAAAAGGAAGGGAATAAGGTTAAGTGTTTGGGCTACTTTGTAAGAAGAGGAAGTTGACATGTCAATAAGCCAATAAATAAGTAAATTAGGTGACTGGCTATCAATAGTGAGGACCTAAGAGATCAGCCAAGTAAATATTTTAGCAGGATAGTGTCCGGCTGCAGTATCCAGTTAAGAGGAAAATGGAAGCAAGCTAGGCTGTCATGCCATGGATTCCCTTAAAAGAAAACTATTCCAGGGCATACTATTACCACAATCATACAGGCCAGAGACCTGGGTTATCACTAGGAAGCAGCAGCAGCCACTAATAGACTTAACATAGTCATCAGCCTCTCTCTCATTCTGAGGCAGCAGATTAAAGATCCAGAGACTACAGGTTGTTCCAAAAGCTGTTTGTTCTAGAAGAAGGGAGTATGAAATAGCTGGGTCAGGTATATTTGTATTAAAGTAATCTGGCTCTGGAGGGTCTCATGTTCCTGCAAGCCTCAGTGTTCTCCTGGATTGGATGTTTCTGTGTGACTCTGGAGAAGTCTGACCTGTGGGCTATGCTGGGATCTGCCCAGGACCTGCCTTGGACAACAAAGCACCAGGAAATGATGGTTCTGTGGCATACACACAATGCTCTCTTGGACCTACCTGTTTCAGAGGTCCAGGGATCCTCATACCCGCATTGTGCACAGCCATTTGTCTTGCTTCCAGATTTTTCGTGCCAGTGCCTTCTGTCTGACATTTTGACCTCACTTTGCTTGGGGTGGTGGGAAATGCTTTTTGTCACTTCTCAGAGCTATTCTTGACTGCCCACTCAAAACCATTTTAATTCAGCTCTGGTATTTCCAACTTATCTATTCTGGCCCCACCTCTAGCTTGGCATTCATCCCATTTCAACTTGGTTTCTCTGATCTGTACTACCAGCTCTGTCATTCCGACTCCCTCCTCCAAAGCAAAAGAAACTGCCAACCTCCTAATGTGGGCAAGGCCCATGTCATCCCCAAGCCCCAGTAAGCAACTGTGGCTGGCTGCTGAATGTCTCACCCCTAGCAGTAAGACAGAAGAAGTAAGTATTCCTCTTCATTTAACTTAAAAATCTGATTTGCCTCCAAAAAAATTGGAACTTATTCATCCAGAGAGCACTAGCTAAGAGCCAACTGCATACAAGGCCCTGTGCTCTCACAGACCCTATAAACTAGTCCAGGAAATAAGAATTTTCTGGAATATGGATGCTAAAAGGCAGTGTTGACAACTCCTTGGGGGTTGGTCAACAATGGACTATGTAGGGTGTTTATGTCTGTCCCACCCTAACCACTTTAGGACTTGGTACCACAGATGCAATAGATTGATATTGAGATAGGGGCTGAACTTGCGTTTTCATTGGCGTAAGGAACTCTTATATGAGGAAAGTCCTTCCACCAGTACAGGTCAGCACCTTCTCTGCAATTTATAGTCTTAGAGTTGCCTAGACCACTGAGAGGTTAAGTGTTCTTACCCAGGTTCCTATATATGTCAGAGGCAGGCAGAACCCAAGTCTTCCTGACTTCAAGGCCATTTTTCTATCCATTATCCTATCCATTACCCACACTGCCTCTCAAGACTGATACAGACTCATCAAGTTTTAGAACTAAGGGGATCATAAAGAATATCTTGTCCAACACTCCTGTTTTAGAGAAGAGAAAGCTGAGGTCTACAAAAAGAGTAATGACTTGCCCAAAGTCATATAACCAATAAGGAACAGAACCAGATCTAGAGCCCAGGTTTTCTGATTCTAACTACAGTGTTATTTTGGCTACACCATGGCACCTTCCTCTTTAGATGCTCTAATACTCATCATTTTTAAGTAATTAGGTAACAATATTTTGGTACATTGAGACCCCTGCTGGCATGTACTTTCTTAGAGCCCCTGCAGGGCTCTAGCTGCCGCCTCTCTTGGTCTACTTCATTGGTTCCCCATTCTTAGCAGGCTATCAGGAAATGGGAGGTTTCTATATCTCCTCTCCCTCTCTTCCAACTATCCTCTTTGGTGTTTTAAAGAGACTATTTACTATAAAGCCTTATAGAGGAAACATAGGGGGAGGGAGGATAGTGCACAATAATACATGGGATGGGGGGGGAAATTTGTTTCAAGACTCTTATGGTGGGATCCCTGTCCTAAGCACCAACTAAGGTTTACCAGTTTCCTCTAACTTTCCTCTTCAGGAATCAGGCTTCTGTGCCACTTCCTCCTTTCTCTGAGATTCCTCTGAGATTCCTAGAGGCTACTTTTCCCTCTGCCTGTTTGGTCTGATGCAAGTAAATTAAATTCTACTAGACTGGTGTCCCTGGTTAGGCCAGAGATTAGCTCAATCTTTGATGGTGAAATGGTTTATTCTACTATGCCTGAAGTTGGTTATGCCACTGCTTATTCCAGCCTCTCCTCTCAGGCCAAATTTCTTTCTCTTTTTTAAATGTGATCACTAATCACTGGTTGAGTTGAGCTAATAGACATACCCTGAGACACACGCATCCAGGATACCTTTCCTTGTTCTCTTGCTCCTGGATCCAATTACTTCTCTCTCTCATGATGAGTCATGGCCTATATGTGGGACCCTCCCCTCTGGGGATGAATCCTGAAGATTACATGTTTTTGCCATAATTACAAATAAAAAATGCATGAGCCTACAGCAGCAGCAACGCTTTCTCATCCTCTGCTTAACTGTCAGGGCCATTCTACCACCTGCATAAAATGAGGAATTTTATGATTCAATCCCTCCTGCTTTCTACTTCATGGTGGAAATAATGAATACCTGATGGGTATAGTTAGTGCATCCTCCATGACAAGATGACAGTCCTATGCCTTTGGGATCCTTGCTGTTTGCCAATCCAGTTAACCTGGGTTGGATTCATTTCTAGGTCATATATCTCCAAAGGGGTTGTCACAGGACTGTTTCAAACTCACACTCACCATTCTCTCCAGAACAATGAAAGCTCAAGCGGGGCTTTGATGTTAGTGTCTTTGACCCACATTTCTGGATAGCTCCTCTGAAAGAGCTAAAAATTTTGAATAATGATCAGTGATCTTCTAACTGCTAAATCAAATGAGCTTTTCTCAGTCCTGATCCTCCTTGACCTTCCTGTGGCCTTTAATACTATTTGATCACATCTTCCTTGGTTTCTGTGACATTGTTGTCGAGTTGTTTCAATTGTGTTTGATTCTTCATGACCCTGTTTGGGGTTTTCTTGGCAAAGATACTAGAGTGGTTTGCCATTTCCTTCTCCAGCTCATTTTAAAGGTGAGGAAACTGAGGCAAATGGTGTTAAGTGACTTGTTCAGGATCACACAGCTAGTGTCGGAAGCTAGACTTGAACTCATGAAGATGAGTCTTCGTGATTCCAAGTTCAGTGCTCTATCCATTGCATCACCTAGCTTGCTTTCTCCTGATTCTCTGACTACCTATATGAACACTTCTTTTAGAGTGTCCTTTGCTGGATCATCATCATCCATCTCCCACCCTCTCAGTATGGAGCTCCCTGCCATGTCTGTTCTCCATTTTTTTCTCTCCTTTCTCTATACTCTCCCCCTTGGGAAACTCAGCAGCATCCTTGAATCTTATTATCATCTTTATGCTAATGACTCCTGCATCTATCCAGTCAGCCCTAATTTGTCTGCATATCTCCACACACATCTCAAACTCCCTATGTCCAAAACAGAATTCAGCTTCTTTAATCGACCCTAACTTAAAACTAGCCCTCCTCCTAGCTTTCCTTAACACAAGGTTCTCTGGTTTGGGAAGGGTGGTGGTGCTTAAAAGCCAAAGATGATGAAATTTAAAAAGGAAGATATTCAGTTACAAAATAAACATTTCACATTTTAGGAAGGGTCTTAACCTTAAAAAGCTCAACTTCACAAGAAGTGGTAAGCAAAGACAATGAACTTGTGTCTAGGGCACAGGCTACATTCCTACCTTTGTCTATAACCACTCATCTGCATAAGACCCCAAAGGGCATTCCAGAAGTATAACAGAATGAATTGGGATTAATTACCATAAGATAAAGTGGAGTACTTCAATGAGAGAACTGGCTTTGAACCTTCCTGGTTCCTGAATGGAGGAACAGAGAGCCCAGACCTCTCCTAATTCCTGCCAGGATGTGAGGAACCTCAAAACTCAGAAGCAACTAAGTGGCTCAGTCAGGGTGCTGTAGATAGAGCACTGACTGGGTCTGGAATCAGGAAGACCTGAATTTAAATCCAGCCTCAGTTACTAGCTTTGTGACCCTGGGCAAATCACAACCTTGGTCTGCCTCAGTTTTCTCAACTATAAAATGGGAATAATAACACCTATCTCTTACAGTTGTTGATAAAATTATAAATATTATTTATATTATTATTTTACATATATTACATATTACATATATGATATAGTATAAATTATATATAGTTTGTATTCTATTATAAATATTATTTATAAAATATATTGTGAAATAATATATTTGCTGATAAAATTATAAATATTATTTATATTATTATTTTACATACATTACATATATGATATATTATAAATTATATAGATATTTTATATTCTGTTATAAATGTTATTTACAAAATATATTATGAAATAATAAATAAGATAATATTTATAAAGAACTTAGCACATAGTAAATGCTTAATAAATGCTTGTTCCCTTCCCCCTTTCTCTTCCCTAGACTAAAAGTCTTAGTTCTAGTCCAAAAGAAAGTCCAAGCACTCCAGCTGAAAAGAATACTGTAAGATTCTAGTTTAAGACAGTTCAGGGCCACCCAGTCCAGTACTTCATTCACACCCCAGTGAATGAAGGTGGTGAAAAAATACAGCTGCCCATTGAAGAGCAATCCAAGAGAGTCCAGAAGACTGAGTTATTCAGCAGATCCAGGAGCAGAGCAGCTCGCCTGGCCAAGTCTGACAGCAGCTGCCCAGCCAGCCACACTCAATCCAGGAGCTGCTGTGCCTAATAACTCAGCAACCTGCCCAGTTCAGTAACTGAGCCCAAAAAGGAGTCAGCCCAGGAACCAAAAGTTCTGCAGACCCAGCCCAGCAGTAGTTTGACCTGTGTAACTGAGATGCTGTGGACTCTTGAGGAGCCAGCCCAGGTGAATAGGCAGCTAATGTTACAGCAAATAGAACTCTGTTTGAGCCTGGAGTCAGGAAGACCTGAGCTCAAATCTGGACTCAGACACTTTCTAGCTGTGTGACCTTGGGCAAGTCAGTTAAACTCTCCCGTTCTCCGTTCTTCATGCGTTAAAAGAGGGGGCTAGACTAGATGGTCTCTATGATCCCTTCCAGCTGCCAAGGTGATTTTTCTAAAGCATAGGTCTGACCCTACTCAATGAGCTACAGTGGCTCTCTATTACCCCTGGGATCAAATACAAAGTCCTCTTCTGTTTGGCATTTAAAGTTCTCCTTAACCTGACCCCTTCCTATTTTCCCAGCCTTCTTACCCTTAGGTCCCCTTCATAGACCATGATGCAGCTACACTGGCCTATAGGTGCCTCCTATACCATGCTGCCTCTTGAGCTGATGAATATTTATTTCTTATGGCACATTAACATTCCATTTATAATCATATACTATGTTTTGTTCCTTTTATTCCCTAATTAATGCGTACATATTTTGTTTCCATTTTTTTTTTTAGTATCACAAAGCATACTGCTATAAATATTCTAGGAAATATGAGATTTTCTCTGTCTTTGCTTTCTTGAGCTATAGCCTCAGTAGCAGTATCTCTTGGTCAAAGGCTCTTAATGGTTCAGGCACTTTTCTACCATTGTTCTAAATTATTTTCCAGAGTGGTTGGGCCAATTTTCAGCTTTACCAACCTGACTTTCCTGTCTTAGTTCTCATTGTTCCCTTTCATGCCTTCTGAGTTCCAGCCAAACTGGAGTACTAGCTGTTCCCTGAATTCAACATTCAGCCTTCCACCTCTTTGCATTTGCAGGAGCCATCCCCCACACGTGGAATGCACCCCTTCCTTGTCTCTGCCTCTCTGAATTATCTTCCTCTGTAACTCAGCTCAGATACAATCTTCTCCATGAAGAATTCCTGGGTCCTTCTCATTAATCTTCTCCCTCTACAGATCCTATCTACATCTATCTACGTCTATATAGCTAAGCCACATGGTTACATAACATGCAGGCAGATAAGTATAAGATAAATTTGAGGAGGGAGATCTATATGTCAAGGTAGATATAGATATCTCTATACAACTACATATAGATAGATAGAGAGACAGATAGATAGATAGATAGATTTCTAGAGGTATGCTTGAGGGGCAGTGGGGTTCTTCTGAATGCTATTAGGTCAAGCCCCTATCCTGTATATTCCCCTCAAAATCAATCAACCAGTTATCTCATCAGTATCACCTAACCAGTGACGAGTAAGCCTAACATCATTTTGACCAGTGTTTTCTTTAATATAATTTATAACCAATTAATGTGAATTAGTTTATATAATGGGATATTTACTGAAAATATATGGAAAGGCCACAAGTACAAAATCCCACCCCCTAATCAAGGCACATTCTCCCCTCTATTGTTCCAGTCTTTGGGAAGAATGGGCTCAATCTTCCCAACAAGTTCACTTCTGAATGTGGTATAGTATATGGATTGGTCCTGCCCTGGCTTGTAGGACACAATGTCTTGACCATCTGGTTGATTCAGTGATGGGCTGAGTCACATAGGTTTTATATCAGAGTACACTGGCTTCTCATTTGGTTTAGCTACAGCAATCTTCGCAATGGACATCCCACACTGGACCTATTGTGGCTTTCCTGACCTTTCAAAGCCCCCAAGTCATTTCATCTCCAATAATTCTTTGCCTAAGATTAGGGACAGAAGAAACAATATAGTGTTGTGTCCATGGGCCACATGGCAGCTAGGTAGGGAGGTTGCCCCTCCTAATAACTGCCCCTTTCCCCACCCAGAGGTCCACTGTATTTCTTTTTATTCACTAGAAGAAAAAAAAAAAACACAAGGAAATTCCTCCATTCAAGACTTTTGTTCTGGTTCAGAAGCCAAAAGTTTTCTTCGCCATGCCATAAATAGACAGGAAAGAGTCACAGAATACCTGAGTATACTCTGAATCAGGATCAGGACCTTTCCATGATTTGTCGCCATGCATTTCTGAAAGCAGTCTCCCCAAGTATCTTTGTGGAGTTAGCATCAGGTAAAATAGACTGAATATGCTCAAATGACTGGGTGCCATTGGCCAGTCCTGCATCACACTAGCACAATGCCTTCCATGCTATTCAGAAAGGTTTGTTGGATCAATTTCAATTGCTGACATAGAGTTCTTAAGAGTGAATATTCCTGTAATATATTTCATAGGGCTATGTACTAGACCTATGATAAGTAAGATCCCCATGAGGAACTTTCTCTCCCAATACAGGTCAGCATCTTTTCAGCAACTTGGGCTTAGAGGGCTTTCTAGAGAACTGAGGGGTTAAGGGATTTGCCCAGCATAACATAGCCAGTATGAATCAAAAATAGAACTTGACCTCCAGTCTTCCTGACACCAAGGCCAATTTTCTATCCACTATGACACACTGCCTCATATTTAATAGTTATAATAAATAATAAAGGTTTTTTCTTTTTTTGTAGGACTTCTACCATACATTTTTTTTAGCAACCTGTCAATTGTGCTCCAAAGGTACAAAAAAATCTCTTTTTTTGTATTTTTTTTCATTTTATACTTAAATACCAAATGAGAAAAGAAAAAAACTGCCATGTACACAGCAGACCATAAGAGAGGATTCAACATAAAATTATAAATTTCCATTTCAAGAAAGCCTATATAATAAACATTACACATTGTTTTCAAAGCTGCCCAACTTTTCTTCTTCCTTGTTGGTTTTCTTTTGTTCTCTGCTGTATACTTTTTACTTTATTTTTCCTCTCCCTCCTCCCCTAAAGAAAGCTACAATTAAACATGAATACATACATGTATGTATATATACATATATAGATACTATAAACATAGACATACATACACATATGCATTCATGTATATATATATGTGACCGTACTAGGCTTATTTCCTCCTATCATCTGTTTTTCTGAAGGTAGATAGGATCTTCCTTCATAAGTCCAAGTTTGTCCATGTTTTTCTAAATCAGTCAAGTCATCATTTCCTATGCCACTGCAATAGTCCTTTCTGGATTCAAACAGCATCTTCCTTCATAGGATCTTTGAGGTTAATTTGGGTATTTATAATAGTCAGAATGACTTGGTTGCTCAAAGTTGTTCTTAAAACAATACTGCTGTTACTGTAGACAATGTTTTCTTGGTTCAGCTCAAAAAAAAATCTTAATTCAGACAGACCCCACTGATTCAGAACGTGTGATTATTCTGTATTAGAAATTGTCTTTGCTTATTAAAATTCTTTCTTTATAGATTTTGCAAATAAGACTATATACAGAATATTCAAAATTCTTCAGACCACAACCAGTTTTCACATCTCCCTAAGCACTTTAGAAACACCTATCTATGGATATTGATGTACTTATTGCAAATCATCCTTAACTGTTTAGTTAAGCAGGTAACTTAGGGACTTCTCCTTAGTGCTAGGTTTTAATTCCTGTTATTTTAATGTCTGCCAAAATACCAAAACTTCCTTTTAAAGTATTCTATTATTCATACTTTAGCAACCAGTGTTATTAATAGAATACATATGTATTGTACTTTACAATAAAGAAGTATATTTTCTTTATACCCACCCTGTAAAGCATAATCATTTTTCCCATCTTACACATGAAGAAACTGAGACTCAGAGTTAAAATGGCTCTCCCAGAGTCTGGAAACTCAAACCTGAATGTTATAAATGCAAACCCAGCACTCTTCCCATATTACCACACATTTTCCTGGTCAGTTGGTACTACTGAGACTTATTCTATCAGAATTTTCAGAATTATACAATTGTGTCATGAGAGGAAAGTAGCAAGGAACCAATGAGAATCTGGAAAGATGGAACTAGGTAAGCTAAACATCCAGTCTATGACATTTGTTACCCCATTTTTTGATGCCTCTAGAAGGAATTTGGAATGATGCCATTGGGGGGAAAAAACCTGATAACTGAGTATGCTGAAGACAATGTTAAGTGAGAGAAAAAAATTACATTCAGATTCAGAACGATTTGGTTCCTCTGGCGTTTCTAATGCAAACTCAGTTAGAGCTAATCTCCAGCCTCTGTGGAGCAAGCTGAGTGAAAATTGGAAATGGTCAAGACTCCTAGTTACATCTTTAGTCAGTATCTGAAGTGTTATGTAGTGGGCGGTGTTGCCTGGTTCATTTGCAGAACAGCCCCAGGACTTAATTCAAACTGATGTTTGTGCTCCATTTGGAAATATACTCAGTTGTTCAGGATCTGACCTTAACGCAAGTGCCAAAATTTGACTTTATCCCCACTTGCCTGGTGCCTATCCCCTTTTTTAAAAAATTGTTATTCTGTTATTTCAGTCCTGTCCAACTCTTCATGACCCCTTTTGGGGTTTTCTTGGCAAAGATACTGGAGTGGTTTGCCATTTCCTTCTCCAGCTCCTTTTGCAGATGAGGAAACTGAGGCAAACAAGGTTAAGTGACCTACGCAGCGTCACACAGTTAATAAATGTCTGAAGCCAGATTTGAACTCAGGAAGATGAGGTTTCATGACTCCAGGCCCCACTTCATCCACGGCAATACCACCTAACTGCCCCAATCCCTTCTTTAGCCACATTAATTTACAGAGTGTCCCAAAAGTCTTAACACAGTTTTAAGCTTTAATAACTTAAAATTGATGTTGGGGACACCTTGTTTCTATCTGAAGGTATATGTCATGTCTTTCTTTGGTGGCAATGAGGAAGAAGACTATGGGATAATAGATTTTGGGCTGGAAAGAATGTTATAAGCCATCTAGCCCAGACCCCTCATATTACAGATAAGGAAACTGAGGCCCAGGGAGGTTAAATGATTTGCCCAAGATTGCAAAGGTAATAAGTGTCAGGGCCAGGATTCAAAATCCAAATCTGTGACTCCAAATCTAGCATGGTTCCTACAGTACTCCACTAAGGGAAAAATAGCCCCAAAAATGACCTGAGCAAAAATTTGCCTTGGTACCAGCGCCTTCCTGATAGATAGGGACAGTAGGCCTGTCTCATATACTTACTAGCTGTGTAACCTTGGCCAGCCAACCTCTTTTCAACCTCAGTTTCATCATCGGTAAAATAAGGGATTCCAATCAAGAGCCTCCAAAGACCCCTCAAGCTCTCAATCAATCATCCTAGGGTGGCAAGGGGAGGCCCTATAGAAAAACAGCTATTCAGCTAAACCCTCTTAAAAATCAGCAACCTTGCTTTTTCACCCAATGTCTCAATAATGTGTGTGTGGAGGATTTTTTTGTTTGTTTTATTTGACCTTATTTTATTTTTTAAGATGTGGGAGTGGGTGCCATATCATACTCATTACTTAGCTGCAGCTTTATTTTCTGGGAAGTTATTTCACTGATCCTTGTCAGAAAAAAATAAAAACCCTCATTATCTGGAACAACCTATTTGTCCGTCCTCTTGTTTCCTGATATGATCTGCCTTTGCCAGGTCATCTGGAATGTAGAAATCCAATATCATTTTTTTTTTTTAAAGCAAGATACAAATGCTTCATTGTCAAAACGAGGAGAACCAAGAGAAGTTGATTAAGGGTTTCATAGATGAGGCCATCAACTTTAGAATTGACTAGTTCTCCACCATGCCACTTGGTGGAGCTTAGAGATTTAAGTTACAATGTACATTATCTGACACACGAAGGGGAAAATCCTCCGGGGCCAAGGAAAATCAGAGACTTGTACAAGTTCCCTTCATTGAAATAGATCTTTCAAAAGTGCAAGAGCTAAAAGATTCACTTGCTCATATGTGATTCCCTCCTGAGCCCAGCAAAAAAACTAGGCATGAAGTATATTCACTTAAAAATGCATGAGCCCAGACCTGATTGGAATGCACTTCTTCTTCATCTCCTCCCCCTTAAAAATCTCTAGCTTACTTCAAGGATAAAGTCAAGGGCAGCCTCTCCGGGTGTCCTGCCCTGATCTCCCAGTCACTAGGCTCTCTCCTCTCCTCCTGCCATAACTGTATTAATTTTTTATTTGCATATGTGTGGGTTTTCTCCCAATAAAGTTTAAGCTCCTTGAAGGCAGGGAAAGTTTAGTGCCTGTCTTTGTTTCATGTGTGTGCCTACTACACAATAGCCACATAGTATAATACATAGTAGACACTTAACAGATGATTGTTGAATTGAAATGAAGTGAATTTTAGTTTGTGGATTAGAAACACTGGCTTAACTTTCTGATTTTTTTACCCTTCAGACCTCCCTACTCCTCTATCTGCAACCCCATGGCTCTATGAGGACAAGAATCTTTCATGTTTATTTAATATTTCCTACCTAAGTCCCATTGGGCTAGGCCAGAGGATGAAGGGGTTTACAACAGAAATGTCAAATACATTCATTTTCCCCTAGGATGGGCAGCCAGGAGGTAATGGATAGAATGTTGGAGTTAGAGACAATAGGACCTGGGATCAAATCTCACCTCTGACACTTACTAGCTGTGTGACCACAGGCAAATCACTTAAACTCTCTGAGCCCCAGTTTTCTCTTCTGTAAAATAGGAATACCAAATCTTGTAGTATGTGGTACCTTACTGGGTTATAATGACAATCAAATGAGATACCAGATGTATAGCAGCTTTGCAAATCTTAAAATAAGAAATAAGCATCAATTGTGATTTTTCTAGGACTTTATAATCTAGTTGTGGAGATGACACATGCAGGGGAAGTACTGGGTAATATGCAAAGACATACCATTAAAAAAAGAAAAATCAAGGCAGTATACAGTAAGACCCTGGGCAAGTCATGTCCCCTCTCTTAGCATCAGTTTCTCCATCTATAAAATGAGGGTGTTAGACTATAATGATTTGTTTTGTGACTGTTTGATACTACAATTCTAATTTGCTATCAAAACGCAACAATAAACAAAGCAAATAAACATGCATTTATTAAACATGTCCTATATGCCAGGCAATATGTTTAAGTTTGGGGCACACAAAGAAAGGCAAAAACCAACCTCTGGTCTCAAAGAGCTCACTGGGAGAGACAACAGTAAATGATTATGTACAAATAAGATAGATACAGGATAAATTGGAGATAATCCACAGAGGAAAAGCATTAGAATAAAGGGGTACTAAGAAAGGTTTCTTTGAGAAGGTGGGATTTTAGCTGAGACTTGAAAGAAGCCAGGAGGCAAACATGAGGAAGGAGAGAATTCCAGGCATGGGAGATGCCAGTGACAATCCCCAGTCAGGAGTAATGTTCAAAGAATAACCACAAGGTCAGTGTTACTGGATTCTAGAGTACTTGGAGGGGAACAAAGTATAAGAAGACTAGAAAGGAAAAAGAAGTCGATTATGAAGCATTTTTAAAACCAAACTGAGGATTTCCATTTGATCTTCAAGAAGTAACTAGAGTTTATTGAATAGTGTTATAATAGAGTAAGACCTGTACTTTAGGAAGATCACTTTGGTAGTGGAGTAGAGGATAAGCTAGAGTGGGAAGAGATTTGGGGACACAGAGACCAACCAGAAGGCTATTTCAATAGTACAGATGTGACATGATGAGGGTCTGTATCAGGGTAGGATAAATGTCAGAGGAATGGGACATATACATGATTTGTTGCTGATGTAGAATCAGCATGATGTAGCAATGTATTGATGGGAGAGGGGTGTAGATAAAAAAGAGGGGAAAATTGAGAATGACACCTACATTGTGAGCCTGACTAGGAGGATGGGAGTATCCTCAACAGTAATAGGGAGGTTAGGAAGAGGGGAGGTTTTTTTGGGGGGGGGGAAGAGTTCAGTTATAAATACTACATGTGCATTACAGATATAACCCATGGCTAACTGCCCCCCAGCCCTAGGCTTACATGGACTGGACCCAATCTTGGGAGAACATCTCCCAATTATCTTTGTCTCATTTGACCGCCACTCAGAATTT